>NC_046664.1:64882249-64885479 GCF_010883055.1 Belonocnema kinseyi
TACAATTCTTTTTTAATTGGAAACTTTTTAAATTATAAATCGAATTCGTTTATTTTAAGTCGCTTTATATTATTAATTTTTACATTTTTATTTATAAATCCAAAGTCAAAAGTCTTATTTACGAATGGACAATTTTGAAAATCGAACGGTGTAACAAAACAGTTTCATTTTCAACTAAAAAAGAAAAACGAAGTTTCAACCAAATCCTTAAATTTTTAACGAAGGAGATGAATTTTCATTTAAAATTATGAATCTTCAACAAAAAAGGCTTACATTTTTTATTAAAAACTGTTGAACTCATCCAAACAGAAAAATTTTTCACAAAACAGTTGAGTTTTCAGTCTTTAACTGAAATGATGAATCTTCAAAAAAAAATCTAATTAACATAATAAATCAATTTTCAACCCTAAAGTTTACTTTTCAACCAAATAAATTAATTTTCTATCAAATAATTGGTGTTTTAACTAATACAATGTACAGGATAAAGTTTCAACCAAAAATGGAATAGTACAATTTCCAGATAAAAACTGTGCTACAACATAGAATTGAACAAGAAAAAAAAAGAATTTTCAACAAAATTGTTAAATTTTCAAGGGAACAGGTGAATTTTTGACCAAGAAGATTAATGTTCTATAAAAAAAAAGATTTTCCAACTTAACCAATATATACGATTAATTTTTAATCAATCATGTAATAGTTACTTTTTCAGTTAAAGATAAATAATTTTTAACAGAAAAATTAATTTTAAACAAAGTTGTTAAATTTTCAACCAATTAGATGAATTTTCCACCAAGGAAATTGATGATTTGCAAAAAAAGACAAATCTTAAACAAAATACATGAATTTTTAAAGAAATTATTTAATTTTAAAGTAAAAAAGACAAGTTATCTACAAAAAGTTGAATTTTTTAAGCGATAAATCTGAACTTTCAATGAAAGAGTTAAATTTTCAACAATAATTAAAAAACCTTGTTAAAAAACGTATTTTTTTACAAAGTAGTTCAGCTGTCAGTGAAATAATCGACTTTTAAGCCCAAGGAGATGTACAGTTGATATTTTAACCAAACAATTGCATTTTTTACCAAAAATGATACATTTTCAACTAAAAAGATTAAATTTCTACTAAACAAGGTCAATTTCCAACAAAATACATGAACTTTCAACGAAATTATTTAATTTTAAAAACAAAACGAGTATTTCCATCCAAAAATTATGGTTTTAATTTTTAACAATATAGTTGAATTTACAACAGAACGACTTACAACCAAAAAATATTTATAGTTGATAGTTCAACCGAAAAATGTAATTTCTA
The DNA here is from genome assembly GCF_010883055.1 of Belonocnema kinseyi. NCBI lineage: Eukaryota > Metazoa > Arthropoda > Insecta > Hymenoptera > Cynipidae > Belonocnema > Belonocnema kinseyi. Next base: position 64,883,561 of record NC_046664.1, read on the forward strand.
ATCAAAAAGTATAAATTTTCCATAAAACAATTTAATTTCTACAAAGAAAGACGACCTTTTAAGCAAACACATGATTTCATAACCAAAAATGGTATTGATTAATTGTCAGTTTCAAAAATGTATTTTCAACGAAACAGATGAACCTTCAAATAAAGAAAAAATAAAAAATTTTAAAAAGTAGTTGAACTTTTGATAGAAAAGAGGACTTTTTTTTACAAAATAGTTACATTTTCAACAAAATAATTAATTTTTCAATCAAATAATTGAGATTTTATCCAACCGAGATGAATTCCAAAATCGCCAATTTCTTTAATTTCTTTCAAATGCGGATCAAGATCTAAATAAGACTATTATAGTACAACATAATTATAATATTATCATTATTAATATACATATATATTCGGTTCGTTTTTTATTCCTCTAGAATCAAACCGAAGGGCCTATGACAAAGCCAACGAACGCTTCCTCGGGTTGCGGATAGTGGGTCCCTGTACCAAGGGTTTCTGCTGCATATGGTTACAAAAATAATTAGGCAGTCGCGGACAATTGTCCAGGGGTGGTCCCGAAGGAATTAACCCCCAAGCGGAGGTGTGAAAACCGTTCCGAAAGCTGAATGGCACCTGGATGAGGTGTCTAGAACGGTGACTCTGGGATACCGGGCGACCTCTCAGAGTACGCAGCCTTATCCTTTCCTACCCCCTTTCCCTAACTTCTCGTGGGAACAACAATGACATCACCAAACATAGTAGTAGTAAGTGCGGTTCAAAACAACAGAACGCGCAGGGCTCCCGACAATAGGTCGGCCAACAATGCCGACCAATCTAGAGTTGGGGGGCCAATGAAAATGGAGTCAATGCGATGGATCGGCGGGATCTCGCAACCTTTTGGTGGACGGAGCGACTGAATCACGACTTGCTAGAGTGCTACGATGCGAGTGTGGCCCCTGAACGGGGTTATATGGTACGGCTGCATGCTCTGTGGTGCGAGAAACACCCGGAGCTATCGCACTTTTCGCAACAACGCCTGCGAAACCATGCTGAACTACTCCGTAAAAGGGGCTATGTAAGCGGAACGCCTACTCTACCACAGCTAGAACAAGCCGGCAACAGAGAAAGAGAGGCGACACTAAGACCAACCGCAGGCAGGCATCCAATAGATGAAGAGCGATGCTTTACGACCCGGAGAAACATCAACACCAAGGTTTCTCTCAATCCTAAAGATCTGGGTGAAATAGATGACGAGCTTCGTGGACATTTTTTCGGAGAATCCGACCTCTGGGCTATCAAGTATTGTGTGTATAATGCAGCGAGAGCTTTGACCGATGCGAACCGTAAAACAAAACCAACGGCTGATCACAAGACCAAAAGACGAATGCATCAACTTGCCATAAAGATAGGCTGGGCAAGACAGTACGCGTCCGGCATTCAGTGTGTGATTGACTACATCACGTCTGGCAGGAATTTTACCGCCAAGGTTCGAAGCGGAGGGAGAGGTCGGTCAGAGAAAATCAACAGTTTCTCTCTAACTCATCTCGACTCTTCCAAGACCCTCCAGTTACTGTCGAACACCCACCCAAATCAGAGGAGGTCGAAGTATTTTGGAAAGAAGTCTACGAAGTTCAGCATAGACTGGACGAAGACTCAGAAAATATAAAGAGCTTCGAGGAGTTATGTGTTGCCCTCATAACACCTGATACAAAATGCCCACCCATCACTACCGAGGAGGTGAAAAAAGTATTAAGAGGGATGAAGTCGGAAGAGCCGATTCCAGAGTGGTTGGTGGAGAACGCAAATTACTTCTGCCGAAAATAGGCAACATAGCTGACCCGAAGAATTACAGGCCAATAACTTGTCTGAACACACTTTATAAGATATTCACAGCTATCCTAAATGATAGGATTGTTCGGGCAATTGAACCTG
>NC_046664.1:64885579-64889559 GCF_010883055.1 Belonocnema kinseyi
AAGTACAAGGTCACTCATGTATTTTACATGGACGATCTTAAGATCTATGCTAAAAACAGAGAGAAACTGCATCTAGCTCTGGAGATTGTCGAACGATATACTCAGGAAATTGGAATGGAATTTGGGTTAAACAAATGCGCCAAGGTTCATTTGAAACGAGGAAAACTTAATGGCATCCCTGAAGATCCTGAGCTCGTTGATAGAAGCGCCATACGACACCTTTGCGCTGGAGAGACTTATACATACTTGGGGGTGCCACAGAGCCGCATTCAGGATGTGACATCTATAAAGGATACTCTCCGAAGCAGATACAAATGTATCATCCGACAGATTTGGTCTTCCGAACTGTCGGCGAGGAATAAAGTATCTGCAACGAACATGCTTGCCGTCCCGGTACTACTCTATTCATTTGGAGTAGTTCCATGGACGAAGAACGAGCTCAGATCTCTTGATATCGGACAAGGAAGGTTATGCACATGAACAGAAGCATGCATCTTAAGTCTTCCGTTCCGCGACTGTACCTTGAATGTCTTCACAACAGGATTATTCTGGGTATAGCACATAGAGTTGCAAATGGAAGAGACCCTCTTCTTAAAATGGTCAGGAATCACGAAGAAGTGGGCAAAGGAGCGGTTCTGTACAAAGCAGCGGAGGAGGCTGCTGAAGCACTCGGACTTGACTTCAGTATTAGGGGTGAGCAAAATGCATCAAATCTTATCTATCTCGAGTACTCACTCCAGAAAACCCGGATTAAGCTCCTCGATAAGAGGATGCACGGTATCTTCCACAGAAATGTGAAGGATCAGTCAATGTCTTGTGAGCTAACGTTTGCTTTCCTTAAATAGCCCGGATTGAAGTCTGGTACGGGTTGCAACGATTGTACCCGAAATATTCTGTTAAACTGATCGTCCTTATCATCGGCGCTCTTGGAGGTGCCAAGCTTTCACTTGCTAATGGCCAAAAAAGCATCCCTGCGTATCAACAATATGCTAAAACACTTGCGGGAAAAATGCAGAAGGCGGTTGTCCTTGGGTCGCTCCGTGTTCTTAGGGTCCACGAGGCTTTTGCTGGATCGTCGTATTGATTCCTTTACAGACTGTAACCACCTATCTCACGCTCGTGAGACGTGGTTGTGGCTGAAATTTTACCGCGATTTCGCTGGAAGCGGGTGCAATTTTCCAGATTAGCACCCGCTCCCGAAGAAATCCTGCGGTTGTCCTTATGACAAATTTTTAATTATATATAATAGTATTAATATTTATATAATTTATATTTTATACATGAAATAACATAACCTCAAAATATACGCATATCAAGAGGCGCGCGATCTACTCAAATCATAAGAATCGTCAGCATCGAAATCTGGAAATATTAAAATCCCAATCTCCTGAATTTATTTCAAAGCAGTCAGCAGATAGGTATATAAGTAGAATCGCCGAAGTGCTTCGACCGCCAATCGTGCACATTCGAGTTTTCTAATTCAGAAGAGGAGAAATGGGTCGCGCGCGCAACTCACTCATTTACAACATCTTCTACTATATTCACACGGACATAGCCCTGTCATATTATTGGACCACATCTCGTTTCAGATCTGGGATCACTGTACTGAACCGTGATCTGAATTTCTACATGAGAACCTTTCTTTCTTGTAGTTCAGTATTATATAATTGATTTGAAAGATCAGTGACATGCCTATCTACGTACTTATCTCTGGTGATGGATCAAAATTGGATATTTTCTATAACAAATCTTAACATCAGAAATTCCCTGACCATAGAAACTGCAAGGATTTTGGCTTGCCTTGTAGAATATTGGAAACATCACATACAAGAATTCTTCACTAAGGCCTTGCCGCAATATACAAATGAAACACATATGATATTTCTTACTTACGTAGCGATTTTTACCTTCTACCTCGATAGGATCACAGTAGGCGGAAAGATCATTAAACTGTGCTTTGGAAACAGAAGAAGTCACTTTGAACTCATCTTCTATGAAACTATTTTCATAATTGTGTATTCATATACCTGAGCTAACCACCAGCGGCTACTTCTTCACAAAGTTCTTGTAAAAATGACTGCATTTCTTAACCTTGCAAGATGTAGGGTGAATTGACCTTTGTCGATCCCTTCTAGCAGAAAACCTCTCTCATCTAAATGACTATTACAACCGACAAACTTCTTTGGAACATAAATATTTTCCTTAATAAAATATCGATTCTACATTGCACTGTTAGTATGTGTATGTTATTGCGACCATTGCACACAAGACAGGGCGGAGAAGGGTTTTGAGATAGAACATATAGCCGCAAAAATTGTGGATCATTTTCTACAATGTCTATGTATTGTAATGTAACATTTATTGCAAATTCGTGGCTTAGGATCTAAATTATTTGGATGTCTGCCAGCTTCAGGCCGCTTTTAGGAAAGTAGCAACTTTTTTATACAATTACCTATACATGAATAATTTTATGAAACTAAAAAGGTTCTGGATAAACTTGATCTGATGTAAATACAAGTGTGGGGTTTTTTTCATAATAGATGTATACGTTCAATAATGTCAGCACTGTTTTTATCACATAAGACTTTGATTAAAACTTCTGGATTGACAACATTTTCCTTAGTCACTCGTTTCTGTTTAAAAACAAAAGATATATACTGTAATATTCGTAATATTCGTAGGATATTGTAAGTAGGGTAGGGGGGGCCAGCGCCAACCAGTGGGGTAAAGGTGATTTTCCTTATAGCGTGGCTATTATTTAACAATTTTAGTTTTAATTTGCATCAAATAAATCTATTTTATAAGAGAGATAGTGTTACTTACTAAAATCTTTAAAATTGACATTGCAAAAGAACAATTATACAGAAAACAGTTTTTACCACGAAAAAATGAAACTTTCGCTGACAGAAATATAAAGTTTTCAACTTTAATTACAATACTTACAGTATAAAAACTTGATATTTTGACAAATAAAACAATATTACAGAATCTAAGGATATTAATTAGACGTAATTCAGGTCCAAAACATATTAAATCTCAGAAATAAATGAGACCTGGCCAGGGGGGCAGGCCCGACGAAAATAATATTTACAATTGCTTAGGTGATACACGTGTCACAAGTTTCGTCGATAAATGATCAGCAATGTAGAACAGCAACTTATCTTGTGGGCTACATGGAAGAAACTATTAAATATTATTATTATCAGTCCGGTCGGTATGCAGGTTTCTTTTATTGGTACGCTAGAAACATTGCGTAAAGTCCGTTTCTAGTAGAATGTCAACGAATAAGAGGTTATATTACAACTATCTCTATTTTTATTGAAAATAACTTATTCTTCTTGTTAGATATATTTAAAGGTAATTTTATCAGTACATAAAATCATTGACTGTTAACTGGTTGCGCTGCCCCTCTTGCCCTAACATCAATATTGTAAATTAGATCCATCGAGAAAACAACCAGTTCACTAGAATTCTTCTTATTTAAGTAATTGTACGAATAACAGTTACACTTTCTTAAGACTTTCACGTGACCAATCATTCTAAACGAACTTACTCATAAAATAATAACTCCATAGTGAACCCTAGGAATGAATTTTATCTTTCAATTAGATAAAAACGCCGCAGCACGTTTATCTGACGAAAGATGCAATTTATCTGACGTAAATAGTTGTTTGACATGTGGCATGTCAAACGGCTGCGTCTATGTTCACAGAAAAAATTTCCTTCATAAATTTAAAAATGCTCGCGGTATTCATTGTTAAATTTTCTTACATTATTTCAATGATTTCAAACAAAAAATCGCTCACCTATACTTACTGAATACATAGCCTCACTTTGGTTAGTTTATACTGAATAGTGTTTGTTTTACAATTTTTGAAGTCTTCATCAAGGTCGACAGAAAACTAAAGGTTTGTTCAACAAAAGTAAAGGTCTGAACTTGGCTGAATTGAGCCAGCATCAGTGTTGGACCTGAGCATCGG
>NC_046664.1:64889659-64890961 GCF_010883055.1 Belonocnema kinseyi
GGGCGCATACTTTGAATAAAATATTTGTTATCATTCTCTTGAAATAAATGTGTTTTTTTCTTGAAAAAATACCGGTTTCATATGTATACACCTGGTATGAATTATCTTTTATTTTTTTTGCTTTCCTAACATAAACTATTTTCATTCGATGAGTGAAAAGTTTCCTAGTACTTTTTCACTAATTTTGAGTTGTTCAAATAATTATTATTTGTTTAAACAGTTTTTTGCGCTTGTTAATCATGAGAATTTATTATGTTTTAGAATAAATTATACATTTGGAATAAACATTTGCTAGAAATTGAACTTTTAGTTAAAAAATTTAACTTTTTAGTTGAAAATTTTAAATTGAAAATTATTATTTTTTATAATAAAACTTGAACAATGTAATTTTTGATAGCAAGTAATCTTTTATAGTCTAAAAATCCAACTATTTCCTAGGCAATTCGTCTTTTCTAGTATAAAATTAATCTTTTTGGTTAAAAATCCAACTATTTGGTCTAAGTTGAACTTCTTTATAATTTGTTTTTTTTTTCTTTTTTTAAATTGAAAATTCATAATTTTAGTTGAGGATCTGTTTTGCGGGAATTCTTTTTTTTAATTCAAAATAATTTTTTTGTAAATTAAAATTATTCTACATTTATTTAAAAGGTGATCTAAAAGTGATTGGTGAAAAATTATATGTTTTGTTGAAAGTTCGTCCATCTTGGTAAAAAATTAATCTTTATGGCTAAATAGTATTATTAAAATATTAAGGTTTTGGGTTAAACTGTTTATTTTTTGGATACAAATTCAGCTTTTGTAGGAAATTCTTCCTTTCAACTTCAAAATTCGAGAACTTGATAGAAAACTTGTTTTATGCGTGTTAAACTATTTTTCATTTATGAAAATTGAATTTCTTATTTTTCTTGTAAATGGTACAAGATATTATAAATAAGTAACAAAACTTTTTGTGGAAGTAGCACATTTCCGAATGTGCAAGGTGCCGTTCTTAGCGAGAAAAATTCAAAAATTCTATTTATGAAGAAAAATTCTCCTGTGGTGACTTTTAGAAAAAACACCGCCATTTTGTTAATGTTTGAACGTTTTCAAATTCTCGGGAGAATGTCGAAATAAGTTGATAACTTTTATACAAAAATCTGGAAATAAAGTCAAAATACCTCATTCTGGTTAAAAATTATGAAATTTCAAAAAAAAATTTCAACAGACTAACATCAAATACGAATGCATTCGTAGACTTTTTATTCTTAAATTTAAAAAAAAACATGTATTATCTAACTTAGAGGTTTAATGATTTAATGATTA
>NC_046664.1:64891061-64907752 GCF_010883055.1 Belonocnema kinseyi
GCCAATTAGCACAAATGGTAAGTTCCGACAGTGCCTACAAGTGTGCCTACTGGCCGCTAGATGGCAATACCGGTTTCATATGTATACACCTGGTAGCTTCATATTCATACTTCTAATAGGCGGGGCAGTTTTGGCTCAATTCAGGAACACCGAAAATTGCCTACTTAACCGCTGGGCTCAATTCGGGACGAGAAAAGAAAGGGTGGTTGACCCCTGGCTCAATTCGGGTGCGCCCGTTCCTAGCCATTTACGGTCATTATAGAATATAGAGTAGAGTTTACATTCTTCACAATAAAGAAGAAGGGATTTTGGCGGCCGTCGTTTTTCTTTATTCTTTCTGAATTTTATTTCAAAACTCTCCAAATTTTTCCACCTTTTTAAAGCTTTAATTTGAGGTTTAATTTGCAGACAAATTTGATTCACTTTGTACATTGAAAATGAAATTGAAATTGGAAATGAATTGTATTGTAAATTCGAATACAAAAGTTCAGACCTCCCGGCGTGAATGACGGCGAGACGTAATTTACCGTGAACGTAATCCTTCGCTCGATTCCTGGAAAACGAAGAAAAAATGATATACAAATAAATTTCAATCTGAAAATATAAATAAATATCAGTTGCGGTTAATTATCTTCAAGAGTTTATGTGTAACAAGTTATAATCATATCTTGATCATATCATATGGGAGCGCTCACTTATGATGTCACGCCTTGAGGGGCAGGGGGGGGTTGATATTTTCTTTGAGAAGAATAAAAAAGTGCTAATAATCAGGTTTATCTTTTTGATCATGTTCATGTCACGTTTCATTCCCATATTTGAAAAGATTCCGAAAAGTATTTTTTAATTATTTTTAAAAATGTGAAAGTGGGGGGGGGGTCGACAGAACGTGACGTAATATTATAGGTAGGGTCTCGTTAATTCGTGATATCCGGACGTGTTTTGACGTTGTATTTCGTAAGCTCATAAATTTTAGAACTAAATTCTTTTCACGGATTCGTAGTTAACCCCATCCCGAGGTATCCTCTGGAGTGAACTAATAGTAAAAATTTGTAGGTTATGTTTGCACAAACTGCAACCAATTCTAAGAATGGGAGGTAATGTTTGAGGTTTTGTAGCGGAATTGGACATTTGAAAATAAAAATCATTAATTATTGAAGAAAAGCTAACAAATTTTAAGATTATGTGGTTATGTTTGCACAGTAATACCAGAATTTGAATTTCAGTAGAATAAGGCGATTGACTTTCAGATGTAAACAAAAAGATCATTCGCCAGTTGAAAGTCAACTGCTTTATGTACGTAAAATTGACTCTATAAGTTAATTTAAGACAGAAAGATTGTTGACTTTCCGTCAACGCGTGCGTGTGAAATGAAACTTATAGGTGAATTTAAGTCAGCTGATTGTAGAAATTCATCAAATTTATGCGCTTTCGTTCAATTATTAGGTACAGAACGTGAATCTTCAATCCTTTTCTATATCTTCTTTTATCGCATATGTACGATTATTCTATTTATAATCAAAATCCATTATAGATCTGAGTACATATATCAAAATGGAAACGTTGACAAAACGACTACCATGAGCGCCATGCTTGAGTGAGCAATTTGAGTAGAACACACAATCGGTATCAGAGAACACAAATGAAACATTGTTCTTGGTTATCAAACTCCTGTGAAATAAATGAGACTATTGCAAACGAACTAGGAAATTTATTTTATACCACTCTAGCGTCGTAATTCTCACTACACTGTTAGAAAAATCTGAATTAAATATAATACAAATTTATATGAAGTAATTTGCATAAACGGTATTGATGTTTAATATACATTAAAATATGAAAAGGTGTACATTTTATATTAAATTTATTATTCAGGTCAATATATCAGCTTACTTGAAAATTCAAAGTGTATTCATTTCTTTAAATCTTGTCCCATATTCGCAATTAAAGTAATAGTCCAGAATTTGACGGTTAGTATGCTTTTTATGATTAAACTGCAACGTACGGGTGGAACTTTTTCCAAAATTTACCCTGAATAGTCGAAATTTAATGTTAGTACAGTTGATTGTAGGTTAGGTCTGTTCTTTCTTTGCGTAATTAAACATTTCGACTTTGAATCCAATTTTATCTTTGAATAACTGGACGACGGTAGCATACTTTATTATTAAGAATCGAAAATTACTGCTAAACTTAATTTGATTTTGTGTAAAATGAAACTATCTGAGTGATTGTCATTAATATAAATAAAATCTATAAAATATAAAAAAATGTAATAACAAATTTTTTATTTAATCTATATTAGCATGTTCTTAATCGTGATTTTATATGCTGGAGATATTAATTTTAATGTACATTGGTATTTTAAATTTATTACTGTTATTAACAATGTACTTTTCGATTAAAAATGGTGCCATTGTGAGGCGATAATTATCGGGACAAGGTTAAAAATGAGAAATTATCTTTAGTCCGTGTAAAATTAAACCAGCAAGATTAATTTTTGTTGCAGCGAATTTTATTTCTAAACTTAATCCTATAATAACGTAGTGAACGGTTATTCCTGATATCACCCATGTGGAAAAATTTAGTGGCGCTGTACTGTTCTGTCTAGTCAGCCTTGATTCGACACTTTCGCGGCACAGTCTGACTGTCCAGTGGCTAAACTTGGACGTAACGCTCAGATCGACTAGTTTCTAGACAAATCGTCTATTTTGATAAAAAATCATTAACAATATAATTATTTTCTTTTGCATAAAGCTCTAATATATGGATTTTTCAGTTAATTTAAAAATTAAAAATAAATTTATTTACACACAAAAAATGAAAAATTGAATTTCCGCATATCTTGTACATACACCGGTTGTCGAACTTTTGATATAACTTCATATTACGTAGATGTAACTTTATCCCCTTTCCTTAACACATTCATCTATCTCAAACTTAAAATTTTTTCATTTTTGTCGGCTATGAATTTCAGTTCATTACATCATACTATTTATTTCAATAAAACATTAACAAGTTTTAAACATTCGAAGTGCATGATGTGTGAATAAATCATTGAAAGAATAAGGTTTAGTTAATTTAAATATAATTAATTTAATTATACTTGCGATTATTATGATCAAATCTTATTTTCTGGGATATTATCAATATAATAAATAGCATCATACATATTAGAATGATTACAAATTAAATCTAAATCAATTAGAACTTTACTATATTATTCAATTGAAATAAAATATTCTGAACCATTCTTTAAAAAAAATTGTTGTTAATAATAAAGTTTGTATATTAAGTTTTTAATTACCTTAAATAATACAGTCACACAAAAAAATCTTTTTCCGGATCTGGAGGTCAGGCCATGTTTACTATGTGTTTTTGGAGTCGCTGAACCTGAATCCGATGACCAAAAAAACCCAACACGTCAGGGTTTTGACATAAACACAAAAGAACTCATAAAACTTTGTTTTCGAATCCCGAGGTCAGACCATGTTTATTATATGTTTTTCGAGTCGCTGGATCCGAATTCTTAGCATAAAAAACACCAGCACATCTGGGTTTTGATTTTCAAAGAAACTAGCGAAATTTATTCATCCGACTTATAGAGGCGTTCCACCGATTTAAATAAAACCTTTTGCATTGTGTTGCTAAAGATGTGTAATGAAAAGTTTAAAACCATCTTGTCGCTAGTTATTTATTTGTTTAAACATATATTTCCGTAAAATCGTTTTTAAAGTTGAATAATTTGAACAAATGCAGTCCTAAAGCCACGAAAACAGTGTATTTATGTACCTGGGGGTTGCTAATGATAAATTTAGGGATGAAAAAATTTAAGATGGCGGCCAATTTTTTTTTTAATTTGTAAAAAAGAAGAACTCAAAATATTCCTTAAGGCGTTGGTAGATAACATAAAATAAATTGGACTTGAAATGAAGGGTGAAACGACCCTTAAATCGAGTAAAACACCCCCAGAAAATGCTTTTTGACGTTTATCTTGAAAATGGTGCATCGAAAACAATTGATTTATTTTAGAAAAATAGTAATTATAATTTACAATAAGGATGCTAGTACAAATTTCTCCTCTGGGGTCATACCTTTTGAGTAATCAACCCTCAAAGAAGGGGATGAGTTTCACTTTGCAGGTGGCAGGCTCATTTCATGGTTCATATCTTGAAACAATATGGTTTTTTACGGAAATTGTACAAGGTTTAAATTGTAAAACGGAAAATTCTGTATAATTTCAGTTATACACTTTTCTTGCAGATGGAAGTCAAAATGTCAGTCAATTACTGTTCAATTTATTGAGAATTCTTTCTCTATTTCAGTCCGTCTGGCAGACGGAGTGGTTTCAGTAAGCAAAAAATTAAATTTAAAAAACAGGTGAGTAGATAGATAGGGGGAATTCTGGCGCACTTTTTTCCGTACGAATAGCAAACTTGTGGCTAGAGTTCAGAATGCTGTAAGATTGGTTTCGCTCCTTGTGCTGACTTACGAATCACAGTTTTGAAGTATCCGATCCACGCTATCATTACGTCATCGTCGATTCCTGGAATCCTTATCAATGTGAACATAATTAATTAAACGTTCTCCTTTGATATTTGCCGACATGGGCGTCATATTTTATATGATGTTAAACAATTCTCGGTAAACAAAATTCCATCTTGATGACGTCATCGTCGATTCCTGGAATCCTTATCTATGTGAAGTAAATTGAGTAAACGTTTAAATACGTATTATTTTTTCAGTCTCATGATAATTATTACAGCATGTGGTGAAATACTACGAAAAGGCTACAGAAATTTGATGGAGGGGGTAAGCGTCTACAAGAGGAGGTCACTTCTTCTCTTTCTTCAGTTTGTTGTCAGATGCCAGATTGTGAAGAAGAAAAGCAACAAGAGCTAAAAAGTCGTTTAAACGTATTCCTAAAGAACATTCAAGAGCTAAAGCAAGCCGTTCACGTGCGAACCGATATACAAACTCTAACAAAGAAATTTAAAAGTGTGAATCTTGAAGATAACAAGCAATGAAGGAGAAACTAAACTAATACGTCCAAGAAAGGCAATTTTCCATGGAAATAGAACAAAACGGAAAATTGCCTTTCTTGGACGTATTGGTTTACAAAAAATCTGATAACACACTAGGACATGAAGTTTACAGAAAACCCACGCATACAAACAGATACCTACATGCCTCCTCCCAACCATCTCAAAAACAATCAGTCATCAACTCCCTTGTATACAGAGCTGTCTCCATAACAGACAAAGGTAACTTACAAAAGGAATTACAAAATGTTAAACAAATCCTAATACAGAACGATTACACAAACAAACAAATTGATAAAGTAATAAGAAAACACTCTGAAAATCAAGTCAACACGACCTAAGAAAGAAAGAGAGAGAAAAAAATGACCATCACCTTGCCCTACATACAAGGTGTCACAGAACAAATAGGAAGAATTCTCAACAAACACAACATCCAAACCATATTTAAACCACCTGCGAAAATAGGACAACTACTAAATAACCCTAAAGATAAAAAGGCACCCTTCAGTGATCCAGGAGTATACAAAATCCATTGTTCTTGTGGCAAAGTCTATATTGGAAACATTGAGAAGCAAGCAAAATCTTAAAACACCCTAATAACATCAATAGGGACAATGTATATAATACCAATCCGATTTGGCTTTCCGTTCTCCGGGATTTTTTAAAAAAAACTTGATTGGCCAATCAAGTTCGACCATTCCCCACGGTGGGGCGCTCTAGCCAATTACAGGCATCGTAGAAAGTATACCTAAGAACATCATGACCTGATACCTCAGTTTAAGGTCAGCCCTGAAGATGTGAACTGCAATGTTCACGAAACGTCGGCAAACAACTCATAGTTTTTTACACGAGTGAAACCCGAAATATCTCTTTTTATCATTCACCTAACGTTTTTAAGTTAAATTTTTCCCACACCTTGCACGCATGATTATAATCTTCATCTGAAATATCCTCATCATTTAATTTAGAATAAAATTCCTCTTTTGCTGGCAAATATGACAAACTTTTGCGTATTGAAAATCGTACTCTTGCTTTAATTTTAAGAGTTTCATTGGAACTGGATTTTTAAAATAAAAATCTACTTTCTCAGCTATCTTTTTCAACTCAAGGACAAACTACGGGACGCAGTCCTTTCTACGATAAACTTGAGGTTCAGATTGTGAATCGTCAAAACTGCATTTTTTGTAATAAGCAACACTTGTAGGTATATGTTTCTGATAAGCATTTCCATGCGTTTTGACAACTGGCTCTAACAAATAATCCATGTCAGCATATACTGCAAATTAAACCCTCTCTTTGTATTTATAATTTTTAAATTTCAAAATGTTATCCTCTTCTGTGGGGAGTATTAGTGTGCAATTATTATTCAGATTATGACAATCAATTTTATGTTTTTCAAGAGATTTCTCAAAATTAAAGTGACACAGACACCTGTCACAAAATAAGCGGAGCAATTCGCGTTTGTTATTTGTGATTTCACTAGTCTAAATAGATTTTTGATTAAAGCAAAATGATAAACTTCTACATTTGAATCAAAGTTAGCATTTTCAATCATAAGAAGGTGAATAGTAGCTTTTTTAGATATTTCTTGGCTTATAAAAGCTGGAACAATTTCCTCTTCCTTACTGTATTAAGCAGACTCTAATCCGTACACATTTATACTTAAACCGTTCATTTTCTCAAATTTTGGAATGTCCTCAAGAGTAGTTGGAAACTTGATGTCATTATATTTGAGTTCTGAACCATCAAGCTTAGGATAAGAACTGGTTCTTCCTTCATCTTTTTTCACTGGGTGAAGAGCTGTCATTACTGACCAGAGAAAACAATACGAGCCTTTATTTTTAATATTAACTACAGCTTTTTTTCTCTGTATATAATCAGGTAATTCAGTGAAAGTTGAAGCTCCAACTTGAAAAAGTGCGTATCTATTTATGTTAACTGTTAAGCTGATAATTTCTATTAATGTCCACCCTGAATCTAATGTTTTTAAATCTTCAATTTTAACTGCAACTTGTTAAAGAATTTTATCCTCAAACCATTCACCAATATTCTTAGACATTAGAATAGTATTATTTTCAGTACAAACACGTTTTGCATCGATTTTTTCCTTCCCTCCCACTAATGCCTTGAACATACCTGTGAATTCAACACAAACTTTGATATTACCTATATTATTAATTGCATTCTTAATTCGTGGAATACACATGCGTTTACAATCATCCAAAAATTTATTTGAATCTTTATGAATTAAATTTGTTTAAAGTCCCGTTCTTATTCGTGTTCGAAACTCACTTGCTAAAACATCCCAACTCACCCTCTCACACAGTTTCTTGGAAGCTTCATTCATACCAGTTCCTGTCTTGAGCAACTTTTTGAATTTTCTGCTTGCTGTCTTCAGATCACCAATTAACGTCATAATCGCATGTTTTTGGCCCACGGATAGCAGAATATTCTTCCTCAATATTTTGTTTAATATCCTGATGTTTTTAGTTCCAGCCCTCGTCCACAATCTACTTTTATCAGCTGCTGGGGGTTGCTTCTCGAGTATAAGTTGATATCCCATCTTCATGATTTGTAGAACTTTTTACATTTTTCGAAATCCAGTTTTAGCTTTAAATGGAGTCAGCGAACACTTATAGAAACACTGTGTAGATTTTCAGTTATTTAAGGTTATGTAAGTCCTGTTATCAACTGATGACACTTGTAGAAACACTGCGTAGATTTCAAGTTATTTAAAGGTTATGTATGTCTTGTTATTAACTGATGACACTTATAGAAACACTACATAGATTTAAAGTAATTTTAAATTATGCGAATCTTGTTATTAACTAATGCAATCACCGAAAAAATTGTACTTTGATATAGATCTTGGAGCGTTTTATATTGATGAAATATGGCAACACTGTCGACAAGGATTCCAGGAATCATGATGACGTCATCAGAATGGAATTTTGTTTGTCGAGAATTGTTTAACATTATATGATATATGATGCCCCTGTTGGCAAATATCAAAGGAGAACATTTAATTAATTTAGTTCACATAGATAAGAATTCTAGGAATCGTCGATTGCGTCATCAGAGTGGAATTTTATTTACACCAGAAATTGTTTAACATTATGTGAAATATGATGCCTCTGTCAGTAAATATCAAAGGAGAACGTTTACTTAATTTAGTTCACATAGATAAGGATTCCAGGAATCGATGATGACGTCATCTGAATGGAATTTTGTTTACCGAAAATTGTTTAACATCATATAAAATATGACGCCCATGTCGGCAAATATCAAAGGAGAACGTTTGATTAATAAAGTTCACATTAATAAGGATTCCAGGAATCGATGATGACGTAATGAGAATAGAATTTTGTTTACCGAGAATTGTTATAATATCAAGAGAGTGGTTGCAGATCTTGGAAATTTTCAATGATCCAACATTGCGATAAAACATTTAATACATATTACTTTAGGGTGAAAAACTTAAATTCCGGGGATAGCAGGTATTGCATAGCCTAATATTGCGATATCATATATCATATCATATTCCATATTTTTGGGGCTGAAAAGTTCCATTCCCATGATTTTTAAGTATTGATTTCCAATATCGGTAGTGTGGATCGGATACTTCAAAACTGTGATTCGTAAGTCAGCACAAGGAGTGAAACCAATCTTACAGCCTTCTGCACTCTAGCCGCAATTTTGCTATTCGTACGGAAAAAAGTGCGCCAGAACCCCCCCCCCCCTCACCTATCTACTGATGTGTAAAATTTCGTAGAAAGAAATATTTTATACTGACTGACATTTTGACTTCCATCTACAAGAATATTATTACACCCTGGTCAGCAACTTAACATCCTATATATCTATATACACTTTTGTCCAAAAACGACCCCCTTTCGAGATATGAGCTGTGGAAGGAACGTGCCACCTGCGCCGCACAACTCACCCCCTAGTCGAAGGGGTGTTTACTCCGAAAGTAAGACCCGCAGAGGAAAAATTCATACCAGCAGTCTTATTGCAAGTTATAAGTACTATTTTCCTGAAAAAATTATTTGTTTTCAATGCACCCTTTGTAAAATAAAGCTCAAAAATCATTTTGTGGGGGCGTTTTGTTCGATTTAAGGTTGGTTTCACCCTAATTTCAAGTCAAACTTATTTTATGCTATCTATTATTATCTTAGGGAATATGTATATGAAGTATTAATAATTAATTTTGAGTTTTTTTATGAATGTTGAAAATAATTAGCCATCATTTTGAATCTTTCAGCCCTAAATTTATAATTAGCATTCCCCGTTTACATAAATACACTATTTTCCTGGCTTTAGGACTGCACTTGTTCAAATTATTCAACTTTAAACGATTTTAAGGAAATCTTTATTTGAACATATAAATAACAATTAGCGGCAAGATATTTTTTTACTTTTCATTACACATCCTTCGCAACACAATGCAAAAAGTTTCATTGAAATCGATGGAACGCCGCCAGGTTTTCTAGTTTTTCATTTTCAACATCTAACGTGACTCCTCGATATTACGTGTGTCTGCATCCGGGGCACTTCCTCGCAGTGACAGCAGGCAACGGAGTGAGCTTGTGATCTGATTTTTGTTTAATATGCAGCTAAAGTCAAAACGTTGAAGCGTTAAATAGCTTAGATTACGAGGTTTTTTAAAGGTTATGTCGAAACCCTGACATGCTGGAGTTTTTTTAACCTCGGATTCGGATTCATCGACCTGAAAAACATATAATAAACATGATCTGACCCCTGGACAACACAACAAAATGTTATGAGGGTTTTTCAGGTTATGTCAGAACGCTGACGTGCTGCGGTTTTTTGGAGCTCGGATTCGGATTCAGCGACCCCAAAAATTTATAATAAACATGATCTAACCTCCAGACCCGTGAACAAATTTTTTATGTAAGGCTGTGCAATTATTGTATATTATCTTAAATATGTAATAATGTACATTTGATTATTACTTGAGCATTTATGCAATTATATATTGTAAGTGCATAAATCTTTTACTCCAAAATGATTACTTTCTAAATTCACTTTTATAATTTTCGTTTCAGTCCAAACATACATTCAAATTCGTAAGGGACTCCTAGATAACGCCATGGCTATCACTAGACAACAAAAAGGTTTGCATCCAACACGTAGCAAAATTAGACAGCGCCAGTGTAGCACCAGTCCAGTATTGCATGAATAGACATCCTTGAGAAAAATTGTACTGAATTTAGCATGATTCAGGACTGCTACGAAATTTTTACACGCCGACATTTTAAGAAGTGTCTTACTTTCATGAAATTTTTCTCTTAACTTAATTTCAGCACAGCAAGAAAGTTTTCTTTTATAGCTTCTTAATTTCAACCAACCTTGTCTCCACAATATGGTTCATACTATAAGTATGATACCATAAGTATAAGTAAGACTACATATTCTTTTTCCTAGGGTCTTAAATTCATTACCCCTTAAATTATAAATATATTTGATACACTAATCACGAAAATTAAAAAAATTTAAATTGTGACATCTTCGGAACCTTTGGTAGTGAGGTCTCGAATTTATATCAATTTTGAGTTATTCAAATTCATATAGTAAAATAATTTCTAAAAAATAGCAAAAAAAATGGTTAGACCTTAAAATCATTGACATTAAATGCACTAGATTTTGTCTAGATTCAAGTAAATTTGACCTCAAGTGTGTTTTGAAATTTATATCGATTTTGCACAAACAATTTGTTCAAATTTCCTGTGCTTATTATTTTTCCTTCCCACATACCACTTTAAGTTTTTCCTGATAACTGTCCCATTTCTCATTGAAATAATTTGTCCATTTACAGCCGCAAACGTCTTTCAAAACCAAAAAAGTAATATAAAGTAAAATTAAAAGTATTCAAATTATTCGATAACCGATATTACTGAAATTTTGAATACATCATTTTAGTATGTATTAAAACGAAATTTGTTGATAAGAGTGAAAGTATTTTTCATTTGATAAATATGTTATATCCTATTAATCGCTAATACTAAGAACTAAAAACTGAAAGCTTAACAATAAACTGCCGAAACCCCCTAGGAGTGTCCATGAACTAATTAAGGTTTTTTGATGGAATGGTATCCGAATTCTTGCTGATATAGAGGGCTAATTGAAACCTGTTTAGGCTGTTGAAATTACTTCTTACAGAATTATACAGGGTTTCCAAAAAGGCTGAAAACACCTAAAAACTGCCCAGATAAAATATTATTCAAATGGGTCAATGTCATTCTTGCAGTAACTTTTAACGAAAAATCCAATGGTGACTTTCAATTTGACCTTGAACTTTCCCTTCAAAGTAATCTCAAGATCAATTTTTTTTTCAATGGGAATCCCTATTTTTGACACCGCCAATCGAAAGTGCGGGAAATTTTATGTTTAAATATGTGACCGTCTGCGAAGAAAGGGACCTACTATCGGGAGATAATTCGAGTCCTATGGATTTGACGTTGAAAAAGTAAGTGAAGAAAAAATGGTAGCTTAATGAAAGAGGGATCAGTTTAAACGTGAAAATGTACGTTTGAAGTTTGAAGCAAGTATGTGCTTCTTGTTGTCTTCATGCAAATTGCGATATTTGAAGTCGGTTTTTTGTATAGGAAAGCAAGTGCCAGAGGCCAAAGTGAGGCTCGAAGGCACAAGTTGGATAGGTCGGGCTGAGAAAAACCGAGAACGATTTTTCTGAAAAAATGGCACCACGTTGGTTTCTGGCACTTGATTTCCTGTATACAAAAACTGATTTCAAATATCGCAATTTGCACGAAGGCAACAAGAAGCGCATACTTCCTTGAAATTGTAAATTATTACAGATAGTTCAACTAATTACCTCTAGTTTCCATCGCTTCATTATATTCATTAGAAGTTACTTACTTTTCATCAGATTCTCAGATCTGTAAGCTACAAATTTTTTTTTGTAATATTACTTTTCGGCTCATTGACATACAACATTTACAGCTTAAAAACTATCCCTCTTTTATTAAGCTACCATTTTTTCTTCACTTACTTTTTCAACGTCAAAGCCAGAGGACTCAATTTTCTAACCGACAGTAGTGATACGTCAAAGCTGAATTTTGCTTACCATTGCACCTTTAGGCGCCGTATCCGTGAGCTCCGCTCGCATCGGTCCGTTTCGGCTATACGCAGGAGCGATGGGGCTCGTTTTCGCAGATCTGACGTTTCGTTTCGGCGTATGCTTATTATATCCATCTTCGTAGCTTAATAACAAGAAAAGTTATTAACTTTAAAAAATTCTTATTATTGAAAATGAAAGAGTAACTTAAAAACTATCAATTGGCATAAGAAAATAAAAATCGATTTTTTCCGCATTAGGTCCCTTTCTTTGCGGACGGTCACATATGTACTAAGGTTATAGACCAGGTGTGACTTTGCAGGTCAGCTAAATATCATTAAAAAGGGTGAGAAATTTTATGTTTAAATATGTACATGTTAAGTGCAAGGTCAAATTGAAGTTCACCATTGGATTTCTCGTTGAAAGTTACTCCAAGAATGAATTTGACCTGAGGAAATACAGAGCAGCCCCGTTCTTTAAACGTAAAATTTCTCGCTCATTCGATTGCCGATGTCGAAAATAGGTATTCCCATTTAAAAACACAAGGCTGAACTTGAAATGACCTTTAAGCTCAAGATCAAGGTCAAATTGAAGGTCACCATTGGATTTCTCGTTGAAAGTTACTCCAAGAATGACCTTGACCCATTTAAATAATACTTTATATTCAGAATTATTTAGGTGTTTCCAGACTTGTTGAACACCCTGTATATATTACAACATTATTTATTTTATTTATTTTTTATTATATAATATTTCGTATTAAATACTTCCAATAGATATAGGGTGAAATATAGGGTATTAATCATTCTTTTTCAAATTTTGTAAATCTCTTAAAATTGTTTAAATCAAATGAAAATTCCTTGATATCCTTTGAATGTCATGGGTATCTTATGTAGTCTCGTAAAATCCCTTTAAAAAGGTTGAATTTTTAGGAAGTTCCTAGAAATCTTTTTAAATCCTTGAAAATCCATTTAAATCTCTATAAAATCGGTTAAATTGTGAAATCCGTTTAAAATTTATTAAATCTCTAAAATCCATGAGAATCTTTCTAAATCACTTGAAATCCCTTTAAATGTTTTAAAAACTATTAAAGTTACTTTCAATCCCTTAAAATTCTTTATGATATTCGGGAATCTTTTGAAATCCCGTGATTTCTTTTGAAATATCTCGAAATTTCTTCAAATCTCTTAAAATCTCAGAAAATCCTTTTTAATCCTCCAAAATATTTCTCAATTCCTTAAATCCCCAAAAAGTCTCGAAACATCTTCTGAAATCTCTTGAAACCTGATCGTAGTCTTTGAAGTCCCTAAAATCTTGTAAAATCCCTTAAATAATTGTGATTCTCTTTGAAATAGTACAAGGTACTTTCTTGAAAATATTTAAATATTTTTATATAATTTAAATTGTTTTAAACTTCCCATATAATCCTTTGGATTCATTTGAAATACACTAAAACTGTGATAATGGCCTTAAATCCCTTGAATTCCCTTGAAACCGCATGAAATCCCTATAAGTCTTTGGAAATCTCGTCAAATATTATACAAATTATGTAATTTTGTTACATACTTTGTAGACATTTGACATTGACCTTAAAATCCCTTGAAATCTCTGAAAATCATTGGAAATCATTTAAATCTTTTGAAATCCCGTATACAGTATTAGCAATTGATTTATATTATTGATATATTGAATAAAAATATAAAATCTTGTGAAAGAGAGGAACAATATGGTTTAGGGGGTTTAAAAATTCAGAAATAATCCTTATGTAGTTCATTAACATTCTCCGAACGTACACAATTCATATTAAGAAATGTCTGTAATCATAAAGCAATGTGTATGAAAAGATCGAAAAAATCTTCAAAAAGAAAATTGAAAAGTCACATAAGAAGATAAAAAAAGTCTTATCCGGGTGAGTAAAAATAAACAGCGAAATGCCGGTAGCAGAGAAGTGATTTATGGCGATAGTTAGAAGCAGAGGAATAAGTGGAAGATTTGTCGGTGACTAGATAATCTTTGAAACTTGTAAAACGTTTGTCAAAGAATCAGTAGTGTCAATAAAATTAATTTTGGTTCACTAAAGCAAGCAACGTCACAATGTGTACTGTTAAATATATATACATACACATGTGTATACAGATTATTACAGAGGTAGAAATTAATGTATTTGAGTGCATTGCACACGTATGTACAAGGAATGAAAGTATCTATGCATATATAGAAATGCATAAGCTTCTCGCAAGCAAAGTGTTGACACTGGGGAAAAGATAAGATTGCAGGCGTTGGCAACCAATCAGTGTACTTCTCCACGTAGTGACGTCACCGTCCTCGCAGATATTAGCATGGCGCTTATAGAAGCTCAAGTTTCAAAATATTTTCTGTAATCGATAAGGTTACATATAAAACAGTATTCATTCAGATATTTTGAATGAATCACATTCCGAAGTTACTACAATGCCTGAAATACCTGAAAAGTATACAATTTGGAATAATACTAGGGAAAACCTGCGAAGGGCATGCCATTTTTTAAAAAGATCCCAAAAAACTCCCAAAATGGGTTTTAGTTTTTTATTTTTCTACATTATTGTGTTGTAATTAAATTAAAAAATTTTTAATGAAAAGATTTTAGTATTGAATAATTAGGTATTTTACGAACCCTGCTCCTTCTGTCAACACATATATTTTTTATGACACATGCGTGATTTCAGCCCTTTTTGACGCCCATGAAGCGGGGCTAAAGCTTTACTTTTTACTCCATCGGGAGTGAAAATTATACATATATGAGCTCGCATTTGACGACAATCAGCTCACTCACTGTAGAAACTGTAAGAAAATTTTGGTTGCAGATAATAGAATTTTGCGGTATTTTATAGAAAGTTACCATTTATAAGTAATCAAATTACCGCAGATTACCACAAATTTCCGGAAATTATAAAAAATTAAAAGTTGGATTTTTGATAATTAATGGTAAGTCACCATATTTACCTGCAAAATTAAAATAAATGCCCAAAAAATGTCCATAAATTTCCGCAAATTTCTATACATCTTAAAATTGAATTTTGGGAAATTTATCTTAAGTTACCTTAAATTACCTTGTAATACTATCATAAGCTACCCAAAAAAAGTAAATTTCCAAGAAATTTATGAGAAAAAATTAAATTGAATTATATTTGTATTGCGCAACAAATTTTCTAAAATTAGTCAGTGTATCCTTTATTGAATAATAATGAAATCAACTATATCCGTGCAGAAATATTGACATGGCCCAAGCAGGGCCCAGGCTTATAAAAAGTAAGGCCTGGCCTGATGATCTAGCCTGGGTCGACTCGAATGAAACGCTAAATCAGGCTAGGGCCAGGCTTTATCGCCCAGCTTGGCTCTGATTTAACCCAGGCCTGGCCTTAGTTTATGATCGACTTCTTGCCATTCTTTATTTTCACAATTAAAAGTAAAAATTAAACAAAAATATTTTTTATTTAAATTGAAGTTGACAACTGAATTCACAATGGTTTGAAATTTCAAACATTCGCTCGAATCTGATTCGAATTTGCAATTTGTTGTATTTTATTCATTACCTCGCCGGGTTCTGATTCTTCTTCTTCATCTGCATCATCAAAATCTATGTACAGTAATTTCTTAATTGACGTGCGTCACATATATTATACAATTTAAAGTTTTAAACATCATTACATAAATTAACAACGTATTTACACCTTATAATTTGACAATTTTTTCTCTATTTAATGTTAGAAATCATGTGCAATCTTAATGTGAAAATATTATTTATAATTAATAGAAGTTCTTGCTTGCAATTTCAGTGCGTAAGTATAGAGGATACTGCCGATCGCTCGATACCTCCCGAATTTTAGAGTGCTTTTTATTTTAGGGATTTTTATCAATTTCATTTTAATGGATGCCACTTCATAAAGTTTTAAACTTGAAAGTAATAAGTAAAAAAGAGGATACTACTACGCCATCTGTCGTCCATTTAAAGAACTTTTACAATAGCAGAACCCAAGCTCGAACGATTGTGAAATTCAAGCTAGGCCCAGGCTAGGGGCGCCCAACCTGGCTCAAGTCTGGAACTGAGAAGATGCTTGGCGATTTCTACACGGATAGGACTTAAATAAGTTATTTATGAATAAATAAAGTACACGTTTCCAGTGCTGAACTATTAAAAATACTCTTAAAAATCTGCCCGCATCGCGGGCACATTCTCATCACGCGCTGCGCGCGCGGCTCGCAAGGTTCAACGCGCCTAGTGCGCGCGACGGTTGAATCTCGCGCTTCGCGCTCGAACATAATTACACCTCGCGCTTCGTGCTCGGATATTTATTCTTTACATTTGGAATGCTTGAAAAAAAAATTATCAAAAAGATCTCTTTTAGATGGCAGTATTTATATGCGTCTTCATATTCTGAATTGTCTACTTAATTAATTATAGTTAAATATTAAAATTCTCAAAGCTCTGTAGGCTTTGAGGTACACATTCTCATCGTGACACTCGCGCTGCGCGCTCGATTTCCAACAGACATTTGTAAACAGGTTTTGTTGGATTT
>NC_046664.1:64907852-64929476 GCF_010883055.1 Belonocnema kinseyi
GGACGATTTTAACGACTCTCGGATATGACGTAGTCGTAAGTCGACCCTTACATTATCTTGTGTTTTCCATAACAGTTTCGTGGCAACTATGAAAGAGAGCGGTCTTTTATGTACTTGGTTTGGGAAAAAGCAAAATAGAAAATTTTCAATTTGGTATAAATGCACTTTCTTAACATTGTATATATATATATATAGAAATGAAACTTAATCATATTTCGTCATTGACAATTTTGGAAGATTAAATTTCGAAAGCTTTGAATTTTTATTGATCCCATTTTCAAAACCCTAATCTACTAACATTTTAATATTTAACGTTTTGAAATTTTTCTGTTTTCTAAATTTCAATCTGAAGCTTTAAAAAAATTGAAGAGATTTCAAAATATTTTAAATATATGAGAAAGTTTTTAAAATACGTCAAGGAATTTTATATTTACTTTTATAATTTAAAGGAATTTAAAGGAATTTTTCAGAAGGTTTATTTTTTTAAATTCCAAAGTACTTTTGAAATTTAAAAAAAAGGTCTAGGTATTTCAAAAGATTTTTAAGAATTTGAAAAATTTGAGAGAATTTAAAAAGAATCCAAGGAATTTTGAATTGTTTACAGTAATTTAATATGAGATTTTGAAGGATTCGATTTATTTTAGGATATTTCATCATTAATACGAATTTCAAAGAATTTTAATGATTTTTAAAAACTTTTCTGGTTGAAAGTGGAACTACTTCGTTAAAAATCTAGTTTTTTTTGTTGATGATTCATCAATTTAGTTGAAAAAATTTAACTATTTAGTAGATTTTTTTTTGTTATTACTTAAGAATTATTTTTTTTTAACTACAAGAAAATTAATGTTTTTTGTCGAAAATTTAACTATGATTAAACATTAATTTTTTTATAGAAAATTATACTTGGAGGAAAATAAATATCTTTTGTGCAAAGTTCATGTCTTTTATTTAAACTTCCTTTTTTATATACAATTCAGCTTTTAGATGAAAATTCTACTTGTTGTTTAAAAATTTAACTATTTTCTTGAACATTATTCTATTTTCGACAGAAGGTTTCATCTTTTAAATTGAAAACTCGATTTTTAATTTTAAAATGTTTACTATCAAATTCTTGGTTAAGAATTAATCTCTTGTTTAAAAATTCAACTATTTTGTTGAACATTATTCCATTCTGGACAGAAGGATTCATCTTTTGAATTAAAAACTCGATTTTGAAAATTTTTACTATTAAATTCTGGGTTAAGAATTAACGTTACGCTGAGAAGACGGCCGGATACTAACTTCCATATATCACAACGCTGCTGAAGGCTGGTGACCTTCTCAGCATGAAAACAAAAACACAAACCCAAGACGACTCTCTCGGTTCCAGTTCTACTCCCCCCCCCCCCCCCCCCCCTCTCCCAACCCTCCCTTATTAACTGAAGTTTTTGTTGGGACTGACGTTAGAACTACAATCTCCACCATATGACGATTTGATACTTAACTTTGACATGATTTCGAAGCAGAAAATAAACTTATTTCATAAAGGTGTTAGTTGGGCGTATAATCTAAACAATGAATAATACAAACTACAAAATAGCCTCGGAAAGCACTGGAACTTTTAATGACAAAAGGCATGCACACGGAAAATCTAAAGGTCATGTTTCAGGCGACGAATGGAGACTGGGTGTTTGAAATGCTAGGGGAGTAAATGATCTCAAGGTAAAAGAATTACGTGAAACTATGGACGTGAAGAAACTAGATATTTTATGTGTACCCGAAACAAAGAAAAAGGGATGCGAAACTAAAAACATAAAAGACGGCGTGTTGAAAGGCGGATTTGAAATATGGTCAGGAGTAAACTGTGAATCACATGGTAAACAAGGAGTAGGTCTGATTTTGAATGAAAGAGTAAAGCAGCATCTCGGAGACCATGGTTTCGTGTCTGCCAGACTGCTGTGGGCTAGAATGAAAGTAGGAATCAGAAGACTATTTATCATAGCATGCTACGCGCCAGTTGATAGTGATCCTAGAGAAGTAAAAGACGCCTTCTGGGATACATTAAATGACACAATAAACATTTGCGAACATGGGGAAAGAATAATTCTACTAGGAGACATGAACGGTTGGGTGAGCATCCAAAATCAGGATACAAAAAGAGTACTTGGTAATTTTGTGGATTCAAGAACAACCTATAACGGAGATAAATTAGTTGGGCTATCCTTAGAAAGGGGTCTGTTTATTACAAATACTTGGTTTAGGCATAAAATTATCCACATGTACACCTGGTCTAAAGAAAATAGCCGCAGTATAATTGACTTTGTTGTAACGGATGAAAGACTTAGAGAGTTAGTCAAAGATACAAGAGTCATGAGGGGTCCTGAATGCAATACTGATCATTACCTTCTGATCTCAAAAATTAACTTAGGTCGGGGTTGGAGAAAAAAGAGACCCAAGAAAGCAAAACAAACGCGAATCAAAATTGAGAACCTACAGAAACCGAATATGCGAATAGATTTCCAAAATAAGATAATCGAAAGCATAGATAGGGCTACATGGGAGGACCGTATAAAAAACAAAGATATAGAGGGCGCCTGGACAATGTTACGGAATATCCTTGTTAGATGTATCATCGAAGTGTGTGGTACCGCAGTTGTAGGAAGAATTTCTGGTGATGCGTGGTGGAATGATGAAATTCAGGCTGCCCAAAAAGCAAAAAGATAAGCGTACAAGAGAACTTTGAACATCGCAGGTCTTAGCAATGAGGAAAGAAGTAGACGTAGAAATGATTATAGACGCGAAAACAGGCTACTTAAACGATTAGTTAAAGAAAGTAAAGATACAATTAGAGCAGAAGGAGAGATAAAAATACAAAACGACTTTGAGGGAAGCAGGAAACTACTTTATAAAAAAATGAAAGGAAACAAAAGTACAGAAATTGTCAACATGAAAAATAGTAGGGGAGAAATGGTATATGATGCAGACGGAATACTAGAGGCTTTCAGAGACTATTTTAGAAAACAATTCGAAGATGAAGCTATAGGACACCACAACTGCGATGTTGAACACGATGCGATGGAAAACTCAATTGAAAAAGTCTGTGTCACTGAGGTTAGGGATATAATTAAGAACTTGAAAAACGGTAAGGCTGCCGGGGTAGACGGTATTAACGCTCAAATGCTTAAACACGGTGGCGCGTGCCTACCACAATTACAGAGGGATTAGCTTATTAAGCACCGTAAGTAAAATATATTCAAAAATACTTATTCGTAGGGTAATGAAAATAACAGAAGCAAACATTTGGGAAGTCCAAAGTGGGTTTATGTCAGGAAGATCATGTACGGATCAAATATTTAGCTTAAGGCAAATAACAGAAAAAAGTTAAATTTAAAGATTGGCTCTCTTCGACGAAGAGGGTGTGGATCTCGAAACAGTAAGGGTACGTGGGTTAGCGTTCGCAAATGATAAGGTTGTTATGGCAGAGTCGATCGAAGACCTTCAAAGAATGCTGAATAAACTAGATGCAATCATGAAGAGCATGGGACTCAAAATTAACGCAAATAAAACAAAAACTATGGTGTTCGAAGGAAAGAATGAGAAAACACTATGCAATATTTTATTAAATGATGAGAGAATTTAACAAGCTGAGAAGTTCGTATACCTTGGTAGCTTATTTACTAGGGACGGGAAGATAGATGAGGAATTAGATAGACGAATAAATGAAGGTAAGAAGGTTATTGGTAGAGCAGGTCCCCTTATCAGAAGTAAAAATATATCAAATAAAGCTAAAATGGCAATACATAATTCTATATTTGTACCGACTATACTATACGGTAGCGAGACATGGACTTACTAAGAAAAAGATAAGAGTAAAATTAACGCAATTGACATGAGATTCATGCGCATAATATGCGGGAAAACCCTAATAGACAAAGTAAATAACGAGATAATTCTAAAAGAATGTGGTGCAGAAGAGACGCTAGTAGACACATGGGAAAGAAATCGTTTAAGATGGTTCGGACACGTTGAGAGAATGCCAAACGAACGACTAACGAAACAAGTGTATCAAGGTAAAGTAAAGGGCAGCGTGCCCAAAGGTAGACCGCGGAAAGAATGGTTAGAATGTGTGAATGAGACCCTAGTTAGAAGAGAAATGAAGAAGTCACAGAAACACGAGAGCCTGCATGAAAAAATGATTTTTGGCTTCAAATTTTGATTTTCGATTGATTAAAAAAATTTTGAAAACGCTATAACTCTGAGAATTTTCTTTTTATTGAAAAAAGTCATGAGGATAAATTATTTGTTATTTTTAATACTATAATTATCCGTACATAGAATTTTCAAATTCAGAAAAAAGTTGTGTCACAAATTTTCAAAATGCGCTCACTTTTTGAATTTTTATCAAAAATGACTGGTGCACGAACTCGTCCTTTCTTTTAGGACCTAAAAAAAATGTGTCAAAGATGAATTTGATTCGTTCATTTTTTCGAGAGTTATCGTGTTTACGGACGGCCGGCCGGACGGACAGACAGACAGACGCCATGGTGAAAACCTGATTTTCGGATTCAGGGGGTCTCGAAACGTGGAGATCCGTTGAAAAAGTGTGATGTCAAATTTCCGACAATTCTAATACTTTCTCAATCATAAATGATGAGAATGTAAAAAAATGTGAGGCTGAAGCATTTTGAAGCATGTTGAAAATTTGAAAACTGGAGACAGATGTTTCATCCAATATAAAAAGGGGAACAGTTGCAAAATATATAGTACTTTTTAAATAAGTATAGTGAAACTCTTCTATAGCACCGATATGGGGGCTGGCGGTGGGTGGGAACTAACTCATTATAGCCTGCGCCGCTTTTGTCGGTTCACGCCTAACTGCTCGCCAGAGTGACAAATGCAGACCACGCGCACCCCGCACAGCTCCTATTACACCTAACTGCGGCGCGGCATTCGACAAAAGCGAAAAAAAATTAAATCAGTAAAATTTAACTATATCAAACTCAGAATATTTCATTTTGCCTTACAACTTACTGTGATCTTTTTATGTTTACAGCTTTTAATAGTAAACAATAATAAAAAAGTACGCAATTTAAACATACATTTTTTGCTGAATAACAATTTTTTTTGAAAATGTGCAAAAACATGTTTTTTTTTTATTGAGTCATATGAACACATTTAAAAGGAGTTGTATACGTCGAACCAGAAATTTATTCAGCTTGAAACAAAGAATAATTTTAGAATTTTTTGTTTCGGAAAAAAACTTTGGTCGTGATTTAGCTTTTTGGGCATTTAATTTTTTTTTTAATTTGGAACGTTATATACACCACGAAAAAGTATCAATCCAAAAAGCATGTTTTGTAAATTTTCCAAAAAATTCTACATAAGGCAAAATTTTGTTTTAGTTTAAAAATTGTTAAATTGTACATTTAAAAACGAGAACAGAAAATATTAATCTATTTCAAATTTTTGTTCTTTACTTATTTTGGATGTCGACCCATAAATTGTTTTCCCTCAGCTCAAACGATTCGATTAATTTTTGCATTTTGCTTCGCTCTACTGAACATGTAAAAATGGTGTATTTCATTAATTTTATCTTTTCTTTGGCCTTTTTACCTATACTACTGTGAATGGATTTCCAACTTCCTAATTATATCTCATTTTTAAATTAATTCTTTAATAGCTGAGTATTTAAAAAATCATTAAAGATTATTTCAAAATTTAGCATTTCTTATAAAAAGGTTTTTTCTTTTCGAAATATAAGAATTAATGGATATTGTTTATCCTATTACCCCTTTTTTGAACTCCTATTGCGCTGTGCTCCCTGTCTTAGTCATTTTCAAATTGAATTTATTGTTCAATTTATGGTAAGTTTCCATAAATCACCTTTAAAATGGCCGCAAATCATGCTTTCTTGATTGAATATCTAATATGGACTGAAACCATGACTGTATTTCGAGAAATGTCTGAAATCATCCATTTCTTCTAAGAAATGTCATATGTGCCAAGGGGGAGAGAGAGTTTTTCGTCTTCTCCTTCTAGGAGCATAATATGCTATTTTTACAACATAGATATACATTGGCATTGCATACATATAACCTTGAAAAGCGGCACTTACGATGGGATCTACAGTCATGAAAAACACGGCGATATATCGACGCATTTGTTATAAAAAATATCGAATGTATCATGGTGTAGAAGAGGCAGGAGTCACAGCCTAGCATAAGACCGCATAACATAATATTATTTACTCAGGCTCATGATGAGGGCAATGTTTTCGGAAAGGAGTGATAGGCGAGGGCCGATGAAGACCGCTTTCCTCCTTGGGCATGCACTGTTTTTGTTAGGTACACGGAGGAAAATGTATGTTTAAATGTAGATGTTCAAAGGATAAGATTGTAGCACCTAACATGCAGATATTCATGCCAACCATTCACTATCTTTTTGAGATCTTAGACGCAGAAATATTTGTATGTTAAACTGAAACACATTCAGATGTTAAAACCGTCCGAGCGCATGCGCATTGGAATTTTACGACGATATTTGACGGCTATTGGGAATGGTAGTCTAACATTTCGCCACCTGGTGCCGAAAACTGGAATTAGAAAGAGTAGGTACAATTTTAAAGATGTATTTTAATTTTTGCATAAAAGTGTTTTTACGATTGTTTTGTGAAGTTTAACACAATGATTAAACACTAAAAACAAATCTCCATAAAAAACAAATCGTTTTAGATAGAATTTCAATCTTATAGAGTAAAAAAAGAACAACATTTTTGTCATAAATATTTTTTAACAAATAAACAACAAAACTATTATTTCACTATTTCATTTCAGTTTTAATGTATTGTAAGCTTAAATAAACTTTAATTAATGTATATAGCCACAAATTTTGTCCATATTATGCAAAGAGTACGAATAATTGACGATTGGAATTTAAATACGAATTCTAACCTAACTTTTGGATCAGATTTTTAAATAGTAAATATTTTATGTATAAATTGATAGAAAATTATTTTAAGTTCATGCTTGCTTCAAAATAAGTCCATTTTAGTTTATAATCTGGTAAAAATCACAATAAATAGTACAATCATTGTTGTTTTTTTTGGTGCAGAATTTCGCGTATTTAATGATTTAAGCTTCAAATAAAATTTCGAATATAGGACAAGTACAAAACGTTAAAAAAGAAATATTTCTCGAATACAATTCCAAAAAAATCTACCATTTAAAATTCAAAGGAATTAAAACTATATTATTTCTAATTAAAACCGTTCCAAATTCAAAAATTTCAGGCTAACATTTTTTTTAAATGGACAATTTTATTAGAAAGGAGTTGAAATTGTATCATTTCTAATTCAAAGCGTTTAAAATTGAACAATCTTATTTTAAGTTGAAGAATCTCGAATCTTAATTCGCAACAACTTTCTGCTAAAGATTATCCTTTTAGTTATAAGTTTTATTATTTGGTTGAAAATTTAATAATTTTCTAAAAATACATCCATTTTGGTTACAAATTGTTTATAGTTCTTATTTTGGTAATTCGGTGTTAGAAAGTGCACTGGAATCTGCTTTGGGAATTTTTCTTGAATAAAACTGTAACTTTTCGGTTGAAAATGCAACTCTTTTTTTAAAAGTTTGTCTTTTTTATTTAAAAATTCACATGCTTTGGGAAAAATTTTTTCTTCATTGGATAAAAATCCAACTGCTTGGTTGAAAATTCAACAATTTTGTTAAAAAGTCATAATTCTTGGTTGAAAATTCTACTATATAAATATAATATTTGGGTGTTGAAAAAAGATGAAATATTTTCTGGACAAAAATTCAACTATTTTTTAAATTTTGTTTTTATTCAATTAAACATCCATTTGTTTAAAAAATAATTTCATCTTTTTTTGGATAAAAATGCAACCGTTTGTTAGAGAATTCAACTATTTTGTTAAAAATTCATTCTTTTTGGTCGAAAAAATTCTTTTTAAATTGAAAATTCAATCTTTTTTGTAGAAGTTTATGTTTTGTTAAAAAAATCCATTTTTGATCTTGCAATATGAACCGGAAACTTTTTTGAATGAAAGCTCAACCTTTTCATTTTGTAATTAAAAATTGTTCTAATTTAAGAGAAATTTAATCTTTTTTGATAAAAATGCAACTATATAATAGAAAATTCAACAATTTAGTTAAGAAGACATTCTTTTTGGTCAAAAATTCGTCTTCTTTAATGGAAAATTAATTTTTTTCATCAAAAACT
Source organism: Belonocnema kinseyi (assembly GCF_010883055.1). Classification (NCBI taxonomy): domain Eukaryota; kingdom Metazoa; phylum Arthropoda; class Insecta; order Hymenoptera; family Cynipidae; genus Belonocnema; species Belonocnema kinseyi. Next base: position 64,916,073 of record NC_046664.1, read on the forward strand.
TATTTCTTTTTAAAAACTTAATATTTTGTTCGTGACAACTCAACTGAAATCTCTTTCAACAGAAAATTCAACTATTTTTTTGAAAATTGATCTTTTTGATTTAAAACTTTATCTATTTTAGACGAAAATGAATTTTTTTAAATATTAAAATGCAACTTTTCGGTTAAAAATCATTTTTCTTTGCTGGAGTATTCAAATAATCTTTTTAAATTAAAAATTCAACTACTTGGGTAAAAATTTAATTACATTGTTAAATGTTTATTTTTTTCATTGAAATTTTCTTTTTATTTTATTTTCTTTGGTTGAAAATTTAACTGTTTAGTGGAATATACTGTTTTTTTGGTGTAAAATTCATTTTTTAACAAAAAATATAACTTCCATTTTTTTAAGATGGATCTTTTTTACCTGAAAATTCGCATTTTTTGGTAAAAAAAATTAATTTTTCAGTTTGAAATTTCGGTTTTGTTGAGTAAAAATGCATCAGTTTCGAGGAAAATTAATTTTTTTTTGAAGTCATATGAGAATTCTTTTTTTTTATAAATTTCCTTCTTTTTTATTAAAATATACTATGAAACTTTTTCGTTGGGAATTTGTCTTTTTAGGTTCAATATTTAACTAGTATTTTAAAAATTCAAGTATTTGGTTAAAAAGTCATCTTTCATAGTAGAAAATACATTTTTTTATTTGAAATAAATGATTACATTTGAAAATTTGTATATGAAAAACTGTTTTATTCCGTTTATAAAATATTCTTCAAGGAAAAATCAGAGAATTTTAAAAATGTTCTCGGTTTCGCATTTTTCCACAAGATCGTACCTATTCTTTCTAGTTCGGTTTGTTGTCACCATGTGGCTTACCGCAGTTTAACCATTCCCAATATATTTACAATATTACAATTATGCAATGTTACAATTTTGGAAAATTTTCAAAGAATCAAAATTATCTATTGAACATAACCTCAACTTGACTGAATGTATCATCTGATCGACATTTCATACCCTTTGCCTGTTTTTCTTTCGTGTATGAGCATTGAAGTTTAATTTCAAATTCACAAATAAGTTATCAATTAATTCCTTAAATGACCATAAATAAGTAAACTCCTCAAATATTTACAGGCGCTATTTGACGTAACCATACCATACATGTAATATCTCGGAAATTTCAGTTGAACATTTTGGATGCTAAAGAGTATTTCTCACTTTTTAAGATCTACAAATGCTAACGTTGAACATCTAGATTGTTGTCCTATAGTTATAAAGTGAATAAAGTGAAGATTATTCTATTATTTTGAATGCGCGATTTTTCCATCTGTCTAAAATACCACCATAACTGTGCAAAAATTCCAATTTGGATCTGATCGGGGCCAGATCGGGCAGAATTTTGCCCAAATCAGGCTATCTAGATGGGGCCAGATTCGAAATAAAACGCGATGCCCGATCGGGGCCCGAGCGCTGCGCCCAGAGATAACCATACCTGGCACCGATCGGGCCCATATTAATTTATTTTTCTTATTCTTAATTAAAAGGGATTCTTAAATAAAATAATATTAAAATCTAATATATCACCTCCTTAACTGAAATTTGAGAATATAAATATCGGGTTATCTAACAGATCACGATATGAAAAAATTGGAGTATGTCAGACACTTTTTTTCGAGCAAACGGAAAAAGTCAAACGACGCAACAGAACAGCCAGTATTTGTGTATGATAAACCATTTAAGTATTTTGCAATATATTTTTGGTTTTAATTTCTAAATTTAAGTTGCTTTCAATTTCTATATTGAACCTAATTGTGGAAAGTATCAAATCACCTAAAAATGCGTGAAAATAAATATGTTTATGACGTTATTGTTGATCTAATTCGTTTTCACATTCAACAAATGAAATATTACTTTTGCTACTTTTCTTATAAATAAATAACCTCATTTCGAGGTTAAGTTTCATCTTAACATTCTTAATAAATTTACTTATTATAGTATTCAACACGTATTTCAGGAATATTTTGAAGTATACTATACCTACGCATTCGTCTTGTGCTCACTTTTGGTATTTTTCCCACTTATTTTGTCACTTTTCCAAATATTAATGGAAATATTTTTGACGCTTGACACTTTACGTTGAAACTTGGGCGATTTAGAGTCAACCCACTTTAGTCCCCGAAATTAATGGAGCGCCATCTACTGGCAAGCTTGGCTATTAAGTCGGGCTCTAGGCGGGGCCAAATTTAACAACCATAAAATTGTGTGCCCGATCTGGCCCAAATCGGAAATAAGGCAAACATTTGGCAATTTCTGCACGGGTAAGAATAAGATACCTCCGAAACTTATTCACTTCTATTTCCATAGCGACCGCCACACGGTTTTCTATTCTCCCAAAGAGAACGTGTTTTCAATATATTTAATTCCTTCTAATTGTACCGCCAACGCACCTCACAGAAATATTTTTTATTCCTCAGAAGTGGTCATATTTTGATTTTATTTAATTCCTTCTAATAAGTTCACACATATGTGTAATGAGTTTTTTAATTCCTTCATGCGGAATGTAAATTCTGAAATTTTAATTCTCACCCATTCGACTCTGCCTCTCTAGTGTTAAAATTATTTAAATTCACACATTTACATATATTTCTTTTTTGCATTTTTTAAGACGTTTAAATAAATTAATAAAATATAAATAATTATAAATTTTAATAATTCTCGAATTTATATGTTATAAAAAGATTCAATAATGAAAAATAGGTTAAATAAATGCTTTCGTTAAATTTTACTAAGTCGATTGAGAGCAATAGGATTTCCACTTTTTCTGTTCCCGTTGGGGGATTTTCAGACGGAGGAAAAATCACGTATTCATAGTATTCTTATATTTTATAATACTTATATTTTCGAACATTTTTGATTATTTTTGGGTCGCGAAAACAATCTTAAACCTACGAGAAAAACAGAGCTGTCACTTCACATATCCCTAGCTCCTACCATTTTGTATTTCTCGCTGGGCGAATGAGCATGTGCGAATGAGCATGCAGCTATCACAAAGAATGAGTTACCTTATAAAAAAGCTTAATATCATAATTGTTTGTTGATTTGAATTGTGAAATATTGATGGACAAATCTAAAATTATAATTTTTATCTACAACAAATTAATATCTCAAATATCAACTGAGCTTTTTATATGTACGATAAAAAATTGAATGTTAAACTATTAATGAAAATCAATACTTACTACAAAACTGATTTCGAATATTTTCTTTCGCATATTAGGGTTACATAATTTTTCTCTTGATCATTCTGGAAAACACTATCCTTTTCGCTTTGAATGCCCTTTTCTAGGCATTTTTCCAGTACATATTTAAAGTGTCAAGAGTTTTTAATTGTTTAATGCTTTCCTTAATTCAGATCAACTTTACTTGAATTAATCTATAACTGATTGCTTAATTTAAGTTAATCTTTAAATTTAAGTGTATTTCTCAAATTAAGATGTAACATGTTTGTGTGTATAATATATTTAATATTTCTTTTCCCTGAATAAAATAAAAATGATTTAAAAATTAACAACTACAAAATTTACTTCTTATATTTTAATCGTATGAGACGTGATTTAAAAGAAAAATTACTTTCCGAATCGTCTTCAGGAATTGATTTTGGCTTCAATGAATCCTACAATGAGTTTCAATGACTAGTTTAGTTAGTGTTTGCGATTTTTATTCGTTGTAGATAACAAGTATAATTTTATATTTAATCTTTATCGTTTACGATATAAAAAATCTTTTGTTATAAAAGAATGATAAAGTAAATTTACAAGGAAAGATAAAATCGGAAACACCAAATAACTCATTGTTAATTAACAATGATATATTCAAGTGTCAAAAAGAAGTTACACTTATATTCTCCCAAATTATATACTTCATTTTTAAGTTATGTCTGGTGTACATCTCAAAAAAATAAAAAATGTACTAAGTCCAATTCCGTACACGCGATGCTGCTGTCCGGCAACCCAGCCCACTGCCGTGTAACCAATCAGAGTAATCTACCGGATATCAACCAAGCCCTTGGCACCGGACATCTATACACATCCTAAATTATTTTAACAAAGCCTGCTTGGTTTTAGATTGATCTAGAATTATCGTGTTATTTATTGAAATAACACGTTCGATCCGTAACGCTGCTCCGTCCCAGGTTGTTGATCAATCTCTCTAGCTACCACCCCAAGTAAAGATTCTCACAAACTCGTCATGTGAGGTTCCCCGCTTCGGTCCATTAATATCCAAGGTAACTAAAATTAAAGTTGCAAGCTACATCATATGTTAATTATCATAGGAAACTCTATGTTGCAACTGTTTAATGAAAGGATCGAAAATGAATATATCTTGAAACAAACTGTCATATAACAGGAGAACACCCTCTGAAGCCGTTCACAAACTGCACAAACTGTCGGGGGGGGGGGGGCATAGAATATGACATCATACATGGATGCGAATAACATATTTTAGGAAGGCTAGGACAAATAGAAATTAGTGCTTTTATTTCACAAACAAAGCATTTAAATACGCAGACTTCACACTGTTTCCCCTGTTCCCCTCATTAACCCTTTTGTTAAAGAATTTTTTTCTTTTTACAAGAAACTTCCCCTTTTTCTCGTTTTTGCATAAATGCGAACTGAATTAATAAAACCCAATATGAAAATCCATCAATTTTTTGTTGGTTGAAAATTAATTTTTTTAATTGAAAATTTAAATATTCTAATTTTGGTTAGAAATTTGTTTAATTAGTAAAAAATTCAACTATTAATTTTTCATTGAAATTTCATTCTTTTTTTTTTGACGTTCAACTCATTGGTTGAAAATTTAACAATTTGGTTGAACATTCATTTTACTGCTTGAATATTTGACCATTTTGTAGGAAAGTTGGTCTTTTTCCTCGAAAATTAATTTTTGAACTGAAAATTGAACTATTCCATTATTGGTTGGAAACTGATTAAAAATTTTAATGCTTTGTTGAAAGATAAACTTGCTGGTTGTAAATTTATTTTGTTAGTTGTAGATCCATCTCTTTATTTGAAAATTAACATTTTTATCGGAATTTCATATTTTCGGGTTGAAAATACCACTGTTTTCTAGAGAAATCGCATTTTGGATTTGTAAACTCAACAATTTGGTTGCCATTTTTTTCTCTTTTGACTGAAAAATCTTTCCTTGTTAAAAATCCAACTCTTTTGTTGAAAATTAATTTTATTATCTAAATATTTAACTGCTCTATAATTAGTTGAAAATTGAATAATGTGGTTGCAAATTTACATATTTTATTGCAACTTCGTCTTTTTTAATAGAAAATTAATCTTGATTGAAAATTGAACTGCTTGGTCAAAATTGGAACTATTTAATGTAAAATTCATTTTGTCAGTTAAAAATCCATCTCTTTGGTTGAAAATTTTTTTTTTCTTGTTAAAAATTAATATTTTTTGGTTGAGAATTCAACAATTTTGTTGAATTTTCATCTTTTTGGTAGAATTCAACTGTTATTCATTTAAATTGTACAGCTTTTTTGTTTGGAATATCAACTATTACTTTTTTTAGATTTAATAGTTTTGGTTCACTTCGACTGCTTTTTATTTTATATTAAAATTTTATCCTGTGTGAAATACCAACTGTCATATTTCTCGTTAAGAATTAATATTTTTTTATTGAAAATTCAACTACCTGGTCGAAAATTTAATTATCATGTTGAATATCTAACTGATTAGTTGTTAGTTGTTTGTTTTAAAAATTGAGTATTTGTTTAGAAATTCATCATTGTATTGAAAACTTTAATTATTTGGTTAAAAATTAATCTGTTTTGTAGAAAATCACTCCTTTTGCTTGGAAGTTCAACTATTTAGTTGTGAATCTTGTAAAGACTGTGCATCATCTCCCTTCCAATCGCAGAGCTTCGACGTTCAAATTGAAACCGCGAACTGCAAGCGAACACTAAGCGCGAACCGATCTGAGACGAGCCCGTTCCGGATCGACCCGAACCTTCCATGACTGCTGCACTCTGACGGCGATATTGTGCACTAAGCTCGGCGAAATCATGTGTTTCCTCAGTATGTTACGGTCTCTGCGTACGTGCGGATCTTTTGTATAGCACTTTCAAAAAATCTTCGCACATCATTAGTGGACCCGGTAAAATACAAGTGCATTTCACTCCCGCTTTACCCATCGTGTCGCGTCGAAACAGCCAGTGCAAAAACTCGCCCACGATTGTGCGCGTTTCCCCGATTTGTTGAAATCATCCTCTTTCGTTTAGTGTCGTGTACACCGGAAAGGAGAGGAAAGAGAAGTGCGTCGCGCGATCGCGCCGCGAAAGGCGTCTTTCTTCTTCGTCTTTTGCTTTTCCTCTTCAACGTGTCTTCTTCCGCCTTCATTCACGAATAAAAAAACTCGCGTGTGATCTTTGGTGCTTCGTGAACGTGTTTACGCTCAACGTTATATATATACGTGTATATATTTAATTTATAGTCCCGTCGAGTAGCGAATTCAGTGATGAATTTTTTTTAATGACGTGCTAGTGCACCAAACACTGTGATTGGGATTACCATGCTGGACACGGCCACGAGTCACAGGTAATAATATATGCCTATATATTGGACTGGATAGAGTTTGAATTGAGAAAGTTGATATTCAAAATAACGAGAAGTGATCAATAGTACTTTAAAATTGCATATCTTTCTTTGTTCCTTCTGTGAATACTGGATCAACTCCAAAATACGAAGTGTCAATAGGTTCGCAAAAGTGACCATTCGTTCTTACAAATTGAGCTTAGAGGTTATGATCTCTTTTTTGGTTAGACAATTTTTAAAACTAGAACTAAATAACGGAATTTTTCAAAGAAATAATTTTTAAATGAAAATCTTAACAGTAACTTTGTAACGATACAATTTTGTAGTTGGAATGTTTTTAACTGTAAAATAATTTTTGAAAATCTTTCATACTTTTTAAAGTATTTTCAGGAGCAACAATATTATTTAGGTGAGCACGTGCTTATTGTTGAGAACCCAACGTTGGGCTTTCACTCCAGCAGACGAAAAATGCGCAAAGAACTTGCGCAATGAATAACAAAATTTTAATTTGCTTTACTATTTATATTTAAAAATTGTCAGCTGTTCTCTGAGAGAATGACTGTTCACATTTATCATATTAAAGAGATGCTTAATGTACACTTTTTACATGGATTGCAAACAAAAATGTATAAATAAAATCGTTGGAAAGTTATTATAGATTGATGTTTGTTATATTAAAATGTGAATTGTAATCGATTTTATTCATATTCAGAATTTGTATAAAAAAACGAAGTTGAATTTTTAATTTAATATTGATCTAGTCAAGTTTTTAATTTGGGATTAAAAAGAGAATCATAGCAGTGAATAATGATGTAGTTTATTTTCTTAATAATAATAATAATAAAAATTAGAAATCCGAGAACTATAAAAAGTGAATCTTAACTAGAGACCTGTTGGATTCGAATCAGAATGGTTTCAAATCACACATATTTTCTATTTAGATACATCGTAAATTCACATGTTTTCCTCTCGCGATTCATATTTTGATTTTTTAAGATTTAAAAATTAATCACCTTATCTTTTAAAACGGGAAGTGACACTAAATTCAATTCTTGATTGGAAATTGGGACTTTAGTTGAAAAACCTAGTCTACCTGAAAATCTGACTTGAAACCAAAGGGAGTTATGGAATTTCAAATCGAATTTGATTTTAAACTATTTAAAATAGTTCAATTTCAAACTATTTAAAATATTTGAATGTTGCAAGTTTCAGCCTTAAAGATTTCACTTAAGGTTTGAATATTTCAAGTAAAAATGTAATTTAGTTAATATTTTAAAAGGGCCTTTACACAAAATGATAAATATCACTATTTTTAACTTTTGAACACAACACGATTATAAAAGAAATCATTAATTTAATTGAATAATTCAATATTCTAATATTTAATCAATTTAGAATCCAAACAAGTTTACGTTAAAAATGTTTAAACTCGAAACATTTCAAGTTAGTCATCAGAAAATAAACACTCCCATGTATTCAAGTACAAGTTCAAAGACAACGCTTGAACATAAAAAATTTGGAATGCAAGATAAAAAAAATGTAAACCTTGAAAATTCAACAATACTTGAAAGTGATTCTTAATAAAAATTTGGTTCATATTTTCCCCTTTCTTTTAAACCTAGCGAGTCGCTAAATTGCTAAAAGGCTTAAACTTGTATTTTTATATCACTAATTGACACAGCTATTTTGTATGCTTATTAGTTATAACTTTAGCATTAAAGTAGTCCGGCTATTGGATCGTTCAGATGAAAAATCATTAAAATTAGTTGTTTTTTTTGTGGAATAATATGTCCTCTTTCACATAATGTATTTCTTAGGGACCCTTTCCGAGTTAAAGTTTTAATTATAAATGTTTAAAGCCGTGTCAAAAAAACATGGAATCTTATGGAGAGGCCTTTCGCGGGCTCCAAAAATGGTTCATTTTGGCTTTAAAACACGTTGTATATTGTTAGGAAAACTGTCTTGGAGACAGAAAATATAATGTGAAAGTTGAATTACTGCTTATTGGTACTTGCTCCAGGGTATTTGTGCTTAATAATAGCAAAACATACCGAGGTAAAATATGACGAGGACGCTGTCGCGTTGACTGAAGTTGGCAGACAGCTTCTGTTGGAATCGGGAAGTGGGCGAAATTTCAGATAATAATTTTTTTCCTGGGTATTGCAGGTTAAGTTTACTTTCTTGACATATGGCTATACTGCCAAATGCTTAGTGTGAAAAATTACTTGTATTCGGATGGTGTTAAATCAAATTTTAAATTTACATTTTGTTATCATTTAAAAACATTTTATTTGTGTTGATCAGCATACAAATTTAATACTTAATTTATTAATTGATATGGTGGCATAACTTTGTATTTAATTACAATTTCAGAAAAAAAAACGATCGTAACATAAATTATATAACTAAAAATAAAATATCTAAATTGGAATATTTAAACTGAAATACATTAAAGCTTTTCATTTATTTTTTATTTTTAAAAACATTGGGGTTTGGCACTAAATTGTATTATAATTGAAAGCGTTCCATTTGGAATAAAATTAAAAAGAAAAGTTTTAGATGTTTCCTACATAACTAGAAAACGTCGAACTTCTATTAATTTTTCATTGAAAATAAAGCACTGTCTAGTATTGTGGAAATTTCCGTTATCCGAACGAGCTGGGAATGGCTTATAGGTGACCAGAAAATTCCATAATACTAGATATCACATATAAACAATTTTAATCAATTTATACCATCTGTTGTAAATATTAAAATTGTCAATTAATTGAATTTATGCTTGTATATTAGTTATTTCCATGAAAGCAGACTCGAGAATAAACTGGAGCAAAACGGCTACTAAATCGCTGTACAAAATATTAATTCTATTTTTTTAAACTTTGTTTTGAATCAATTTAACATATTTTCATATAACTGAATCAAGTTAAAATTATGTCAGTAAATATATTGTTTATATGTTGGGGTTTGAAATAGTTTGTATACTAATTAATTGTTATTAATGCAGGTGACTTATAGTTTTCAAATAAAAAAATATATACTTTCTTCGAACGTTGTGTGAATTAATTTGTGATATCTTTATGTGTCAGTCAGACTGGATAGTTTATTTTAAAAGCTATACTTAGAAAGAAAGTTTACTTGAATAAAAAAAAACTTTTTTCTTGGATATACATTAAAATTTTGTTGAGTGAAGCAAATTTTGGTTGAATCTACCAAATATTCAGCCTGCCAAAATATTTGGTTAAATTAACAAAAAAATTGGTTGCTTCAAGCTAATGTTTTGTTGTCCATACAATAGTCAAATTCTAGGTTTGAACGAACAAAAATATGAATGATATAACCCAATCGTTTTCTGGGTGACACAAAAAAAATGTTCTAGTTAAAGTTACTAGACGCGTCTGGTTAAAAACTTTCTAGTTATTTTAATCCGAAATTATGGTTGATATAACTAGAAAATTCTAGTTAATGAACTCTGGTTGATTTTTTCTGGTTAACGCTGTTTTGGTTAATATTTCTGGTAACAGAAGTGTCGCGATCTTTTGTCGATTTCCAGAAATCTGTCTTATGTCTTATGTCCTGTTGCTGAATGTGTTAATTGACGCTTTGTCGTAAATGTTCAATTCTCGAACAATTGCAATTTGTTAATTGTATTTTCAGTTATATAAGTATAAATAATTATGGTAAAACATGAATGTAGTTGTGTTATAAGAAAAAATTGAGCGTTATCTGTCTAAACATCAGTGCTACAGGAATATTTTCAAATCAGGGACAGATGTTTTGGCTGTCTTTGAAAAGTATTCTCTAAAATATTAAAATTCTGAAAATAAATAAATAAAGTGAATGTTCGAGAATGTGGGTGTTGACCAAGTAATCTACATGTGTGTGATGTAAAATCACGAAAAAAATAGTCTTAACGAATAGTTTCAGAAACAGAACGCGTCAACAATACGTTACTTTTGCTTATATATTCACCTATAGATAATAGGGAGGCGGCATTATAGTGAAGCGGAAAATAGTAGCTACACTTTTTTGTCGGAAACTTTTGGATTATTTTCTTTCGGAAAATGTTACATGTAGTCCTTTTAATTTCAGAGGGGGTTAGGAAGACTCCATGAAGTTAGAAAAGTATCGAAATTCAAATGTCGAAAATCGACATCTACCAGAATATCTGATTGAGTTCACCATAACATCTGGTTAAGTTTACTAGAACATCGGCTTATGTTGACCAGAACGTTGTATTCTTAAGCTAACAGAAAACCGTCTAGTAAATATTTAGAGTTAACCTCACCAGAACTTCTGGTTACATTTACCCGAATTTCTGGTTACATTAAACAGAAAATTGTCAACCAGAAACTTCTGATACTTTTAACCAGAATTTATAGTAAGGGCATGTTTAACACTTTATTCTAGTTGAATTAAGCAGGATTCTGGTTGATTCAACCAGAATTTTTTTGAGTGTATAGTAAGAAATTTTCTTTCCATTTTACTATAAGTATTCATTTAACTTTGGGCGTAAAATTATTGATAGCAACTATAAACTATAGTATACACGTTTGAGAAAACTTGTTATACGTGACGGGTTTCCTCATACACTGGTCTAATCTACATATATCAAGTTCAGTTTTAGCATATAAAATAGCAACTACAATTGAATTTTTCACTTACATTATAAAAATTTTAATTAGTACTACAATTTCCATAGAAAAATTACTATTAAATTACTGCACGGTAAAAAAATTGAGCTGTGACGGATATTATTTCAGGTCCCGGAAGCTGGAATTACAACATTGTCATATCAATGTGGGCACTATGTCATAATTTAGTGCTAATTTATGCTGCAGAAAAAAAGTTTTGTGCCCTGTTATTTTGGTCAAAAACATGTAATAATGCTAGCTTCAGCTGAAGCCACAACTCCGGTATGTGACTCTGGTATGCGAAACTCGGAAACTATTAGTGGTATCAAATTCTCCTTCGGATAGGAATTTAGTGCGAATTAAGTGCTAATATATTCTGCAAAAACTAAATTTTGAGCCCGGTAATTATGATCAAAAACATGTAATGATTGCTTCAGATGACTGGTATATAAAACTCGAAAACTATTCATGATAAAATGTTTTCCTTTGTGCAAGAATTTAGTGCTAATTAAGTGATCTAGCTTTGTACTAAGCAAAAAATCCGGGCACTTTTTTTTACCAAAAAATATAGTAATAACTAAATAATATAGTAATAAGTATAGTAATAGTATAAGAATTTCGTGCTAATCAAGTGCTAATATATTTTGCAAAAACTAAATTTTGTGCCAGGTAATTTTGGTTTAAACATGTAGTAAGGCTGGCTTTGGAGTCACCTGAAGTCAGCATTACTACACATTTTGGGTAGAAAAAAAGTGCTCAGATATTTTGCTTTGCACAAATCCAAAGCATTTAATTAGCACTAAATTCCTACGCAAACCAGATCTTTATATCGCTAATAGTTTACGAGTTTCACAACATCTGTCATCTGAAGCCAGCATTAGTACACGTTTTTGGTCAAAATTATCGGGCACAACATTTTGTTTTTGTTCAATATATTAGCACTTAATTAGCACTAAATATCTGCGCAAAAGAGAATTTGATACCACTAATAGTTTCCGAGTTTTGCATACCAGATTCACCTGAAGCCAGTATTACCACACGTTTTTGGTAAAAGAAAAGTGCCCAGGTTTTTTTCATAGCACAAATTCAGAGCACTTACGTAGCACTAAATTCCTGCTTAAAGCAGATCTTAATATTACTAATAATTTCCAAGTTCCACAAACCAGACTCACCTGAAGCCAGCATTACTACACGTTTTTGGTAGAAAAAAAAGTGCCCGGATTTTTTGCATAGCACAAATCCAGAGCACTTAATTAGCACTAAATTCCTGCACAAAGGAGAATTTGATGCCACTAATAGTTTCCGAGTTTCGCATACCGGAGTTGTGGCTTCAGCTGAAGCTAGCATTACTACGTTTTTGACCAAAATTACCGGGGACAAAATTTGTTTTCTGCAGCATAAATTAGCACTAAATAATCACTAAATTATGGCATAGTGCCCACATCGATATGGCAATGTTGTAATTCCAGCTTCCGGGGCCTTATTATTTCTTATTCTAGCTAAACATTTAGTTGAAAACGAACGAAGGGATTTAGAAAGATCTCTGGATCAGCGAAAATGATGAATATCTTCGAATATTTTCCATATACCAGGGATATCGTATAGTCAAACCCCTTATAAGTATAGCTATAATAGAGATATTAAGAATAGGTGCCTGAAGAAATTATTGGAAGAGCACCGGTGAATTATGGGAGCTGCGAAATAAAATGGCGACAGTCTAATCGGGAGCAGTGGTAGTTCAGATTTACTTTAGACAATGAAACGCTTTTTACCACTTAAAATGTTCGCAAATGTTAGTATTAAATGGAGTTTGTGTTGTGGTAATAATAACACAGGCCCACAAAAAGAAAAAAGTATCCTGAGCAGATCGCTAGACAGGTGTATAATTATGCATTTTTCGTTGCTGACTCCGAATCCGAAGTCAGATTGGGGGGTTTCCTAGTTACTTTTCGAGAAAAATGCAAAAAACATGGTTTTTCATGTTTTTTTTTGTTGTTTTTCAAAATTAAAAAGCGAAAAAATAAAAAACGATCTAAGTACAAATTTGATTGTTACGGATTGAAATACATCAAAAACCATAGCTTCCTATTTTTCCACGCCATTTTAATTCTTGCAGGGCTTTGTAAACTGTCGTAACGCATGAAAAACCATATTCCCTTGAAACTACAAGGAGCATATACA
>NC_046664.1:64929576-64958990 GCF_010883055.1 Belonocnema kinseyi
TTTCAATTAAACGAATCAGCTCCTTGTAGTTCCAGGGGATATGGTTTTTTATGCGTTGCGACAGTTTCCAAAGCCATGCAAGGATTAAAATTTCGTAGAAAAATATGAAGCTATGGTTTTTAATCTATTTCAATCCGTAGTAATCAAATTTGTACTCAGGTCGTTTTCATTTTTTTCGCTTTTTAGTTTTGAAAACCCATTGAAAAATCATAAAAAAACCATGTTTTTTGCATTTTTCTCGAAAAAAAAACTGGGAAACCCCCCAATCTGAGTTCGGATTCAGCGACGAAAAATACATAAGAATACACTTGTCTGGTGATCTGCTCAGGTTACATTTTTCTTTTTGTGGGCCTGTGTAATATAAAAGTGTTTCGATTGTAGGTAGTAAATATATTGAGATATATCAAGAAACGCGAGAAAAACAACAAACTGGACCTCCAAATGCATTATACGGATTTCAGGGAAATTCATTTTCTCGATACCAGACGAAAAAATGGCTATTGTAAGTTAATATATTTCTATAACAATTAAATGTTTTTCTGATCTAAACACGGAGAACAATTGATGTTTAAATGTATATGTCCAAAGGGTAAGATTGTAGCACCGAACATGAAGATATTCATGCCAAACATTTACTATCTTTTTGAGATGTTAGGCGTAAAAAAATTTGTATGTTAAACTGAAACACATTCAGATGTTAAATCCGTCCGAGCGCATGCGCATAGCGCGTTGGAATTTGACGACTATACCACTATATATTTTCGATATTACAATTATGGATCATTCGTTCTTTGATTACTTACCCCGTTTTTATTTTGAATTAAAAATATTTAACAGAACCTCAACTTGACTGAATGTATCATCTGATCGACATTTCATACCTCTTATCTGTTTTTCCTTCGTGTACGAACATTAAAGTTTAATTTTAAATTCACAAATAAGTTATCAATTAATTCCTTAAATGACCATAAATAAGTAAACTCCTTAAATATTTACAGGCGTTATTTGACATAACCATACATGTAATATCTCGGATATTTCAGCTGAACATTTTGAATGCTAGAGTGCAGCATCACACTTTTTAAGATCTACAGATGCTAACTTTGAACATCTAGATTGTTGTCCTATAGTTAAACATAAAATATGTTAACCCTGAACATCTAGATGTTACGTTTAAACATACATTTTTCTCCGTGAAGATAAGAAAATTATACACAATCTGTCGAAAATAATAAACTCTCGAACTTAGCAACTTTGTCCAAATTACTGATTACGAGAACAATTTATTGTTACTTTCTTTGAGTTTAATATATTCTTGATTCACTCGCTCGCCTCGAGAATTTTTTTCCGTGTGATGTATTGAAATACATTATTTATATAAGCAATTAATTTACTCTTTTTATAAAATACATCGAAAGAATTTATACATTATTTTCCATTTTCGATAAAGAACTGGGAAAAGCTTGTAAGAGACGATCAGACTGAAGATGATTGCGTACACCTGCCGATAAACAAAGTCGCAAGTACGGGTTTGAAAGTGGCGATCGTATGGGAGTGGAATCAATTCGATTCGCGAGTTCAACGACGATTACGATGAATTATTTATGCACCGCTTCTACACGCCAGTGTCCCTAAATTTCCACGGCCTTTATATTGTCCTTAATATTTATTTATTATACGTATCTATTATTTTATGGCTGATAATACATACATATATAGCACACCAGACATTTTCACTATTTGAATCTGAAGTAGTGAAAAGTGAAGCACAAAACTTTAGTGAACATGTCTACTGAATATTAGTTGTATTTCATTATTTTATTTAGTGATGTTCAACTTTCCACCAGTTCAGATTTAGAGATCAAGCAACCATAAAAATTAAGCAAGTGGGAGTCATTATCGTCTAACCTTTTTACACGTCGGAAAATTTGATTTACTGTAAGATTTCTCGCACCATCGACATTTCGAAACAAAGACACGAAATGAAAGGGAGCTAAGAACAGCCCAATATCCGGAAAGTTATGAAGAAGATGATGAATCGGATTAAATCAATAATTGTACAATTAAAACTCTTTTATGTTATCAATACTTCTACCGAAAATGAAAAGGCTGTCTAAGATTCAAAATGTACTGATGAAAAATCTGTAAAAAAGTCTGCTTCATACTCATTGCAAAGTGAATCGAACTACTTATACAATAATAGTTTTAATGTGAAAAATAGGAACCTAATTTTCTTATAGATCAAACTGAACGCATATAAATCACATAATGTGGAAGATCTTTGAGCACAGTTTGCAGCATATAAACTTGATACTGATTTATTGGATATAGATGAAAGGAATACTGAATAGAAAGTCTGACAACCAAACGCGTCTATTATAACTAAATATATTTGTACTTTTTCCAATTTTCCATTATGGACAATGTATCAGAAGGTTCACGTGACCTCGGCAATTGTACTCATAGTTCTGCAATGATATCAGGATGACCGTAGGTCAGGAAAAACCTGAAAATAAAGGAAAAGTCAGGGATTCTGAAAAAAAGTTGGCAAAAGTCTGGGAATTTCTATAAAGAGTGGATTTACCCTGTTAAAAATAATATTAATTTTAATATAACCATGTGTATTAAAGGTAATATATCCCGTGTGGAAATAATTCATGGC
This sequence comes from Belonocnema kinseyi, assembly GCF_010883055.1. Classification (NCBI taxonomy): domain Eukaryota; kingdom Metazoa; phylum Arthropoda; class Insecta; order Hymenoptera; family Cynipidae; genus Belonocnema; species Belonocnema kinseyi. Next base: position 64,932,239 of record NC_046664.1, read on the forward strand.
GCTATACTTTTGCAGCTCAGACCGCCATGAGTCTATACTGGCACTATCTCGAGCAACTATCCTGGGGCGGTGCGCAAATGTAACGCTCCAATTGACTAGCCGCTATCTACAACTGCGGTACTGGCGCGTTCTAGTGAATCTAGTAAAATCTAGTAGATCTAGATGCGACCTAAATTGCATATTCAATACTAATTTTTATAATTAAATTATTCCTACATAAAAGCACTATGAGCTACATTAAGAATATTAACAAATTCCAGATTTCTGAAGAAAAATGGAATATAGCTCGTATGTGCTTTTGTGGCAGAATGGTTCCAAATATTATTGATGAAAAAGAAAATGTTAATTGTAAATGTTTTGGAACCAGGAGCAAGCCTCAAAATTGAATTCTCATTTTACTCCATAAACACTAGAATATTTTTTAAATCATTAGGGCCTATTCCTGCATTGATTCAAATTTTTATTCGGAGTGAAAAATTGTTAAATTTCAATAACTTTTATGGGAGACGGTTTTTTTTCAAATGCTGGGGTTAGAATACAAAAAACACCTTATACAAAAACTATTGAAATTAGCCAATGTTCTACTCCGATTAAAGATTTAATTGAAAAGAGGACGAAGCCCTAATCATCTAGAAAAGATGTAATTCTAGTATTTATGGAGTAAAATGAGAAAATCCAGTTTTGAGGTTGGGTCTTGATTCCAACGCCCTTACGTCGAAAAAGAATCTGGAAAACTTCAAACCTCATGGTCGCGAAACGAAACATGACAAAAAAGGTGATAGAAAAAATGGGGAAAAGAAGGAAAAATGCGAATAACTTGGTATATATTAACATTTTGATAAAATACTTCGTATTAATCTGGAGTATACCTACAGTAGAGTACCTTTTGTCTTCTAATAATTTTCGAAAAAATGAAAAAATGAATCTCTGGGAGTGGGCCAACTTTTGTTTCAAACTTTTGCCTGTAAAATCAATTTCAAGAAATTTCACCTGAATGTCCGGCGACTTCGAAGCCGCCTGGCAACATTTTCGCTTCCAGGTAAGTGCCTGGAAATGCGCAGGTGGTATTTCTAATGTCAGCCCCTACATGTACACCAATTTTCAACCTTATGCGAGTCACGTTAGTTAACTGTCAAAAATATGCACCTTTGGCAGGTCGCCACCGGTAAATGCATCCACTTACACGTGCCAGACACCCACTTTTACTTCCTCATCATCAGACGAACATATCAGGTGAGAATTGGCCTTATCCGTATCACCTTGCCATTTACGTTGTGAGCCCACGGTCTATTAAGTAAGTAATTCCTATACGAGTTACAGTATATTTATCCACGAGTTAATTCAGCAAACTCACAGCCCGAAAATTAAAAAATCAATTTCATTAAGGAATTCTTCTTGCTACTTAAGTAAAAGAATAACAACAACGCTTAACTTAAAAATTTAGAGGTTATGCTTCACATGATGTATTCTAGTGTTACTGAACTGAATACTGAACAAGTCCGAAATCACTGATTAATCAGTGAAATGTCTGACTACTATTTCAATCCGTGGGTTTTCTACTGATTCATATTTAGAGAGAGGATTCGTATATAATAATAATATATCAATTTTAAATTTGAATCTGAAATCGTTTTGTTCCGTTTCTAAAAGAGTCTATGTTTTTTCAGCCACCTTGAACGATACACAAAATTAATAACCTAAATGGATTTCTCATATGCCAGATAAACATTCGTTGTTCTTTCCTTTAAGGTAATCAAACATCTATTATGCCTATTAGTTTCGAAATATAATTATAGAACTATTTTGTAATTACTGAGGTTCATATATATAAAAAATAAATTGGCAATATTACAGGCGATCCATCTTGAAATAGTGACAGCGTACATATCTTTTTATTTAAAGCTTCCTGACTTTTCTGTAATCATTACAGAATTTTCGGGTATTTCACAAATTTACAGACATATCATTCACCATTCTGAAAAATTAGAAGACTTTTTTTTCTGCCCGTAGGATTCGGGTCGAAATAGCTTACCCGAGAGTTAGTTATTTTGATCGTTTTATTATTAACACATATTCTAATATATATATTTATTATTATTTAGCATATCATTTATCTTTCCTTTATTTTTTTTTTGTCACACCGTTACGTGGTGTTCTTTCTCACCTCATCGAATCCATAAACAATAGTGTTCGTTCTACTTATCTCGGCAGCTATTTTTTCGTTTCTCAATCAGGATACATTCGACACGCTGAATCGCGAACCAAGTAGAATCGCGACCGGTTTGTTCAATTTGGAAAAATAAACATACCTCAACCTTTTAAGGTCGATTGATTAAAAGGTCCGTTAAACTGGCAGGACCCCATTGCAAAAATGGACTGAAAACCTATAGGGAATTTAGGGCTAATTTAATGCCCCATTGCCAAATTTAATGCTCTTGATTTAAACAAAAAAGCTGGTAGTCATGCTAGCTTAATGTTAAAGTAGAAGAGCCACACATATTAAAAAAAATAAGTTTGCAATTTTTTTTTGCTCTATAATTTAGGGCTTATTTAGTGCTTACTTCATGCCCTATTATCAAATTTAATGCTCCGCAATTTTTCGAAAAAACCTGTGGTGGCGCTAGCTTAACGTTAACCTAGCAGGATCACACAGAGAAAAAAACGGCTTAGGCATTGTTTGTTTCCAAAATAATGTAGGGCTCATTCAGGGCTCTGGCAATATGATAATAAAAAATTTCTTTAAATCGTTCAAACAATTTTTGTTTAAACACTTCTAGTAAAAATGAACGAAACAAATTTCTTCTTCTACATGTTAAGGCTCACTTAGGGCTCGATGAATATGATATTTAAATTGAACAAAAAATTGTTTAAACAATTATTGTTTAAACAAATTTACCACTAAACAATTATTCATTGAGGAATAATTTGAGCCCGTAGTACTAAATTTTGGGCTCTAGTATTTTTTGTAAAAAATAGTGTTTGCAATAGCTTAACAATAAGTTAGTTCAAGATTGCTATAAAACGTAATAAAAATTTTTTTACAGAAAACACACTTTATATAATAATTTAGGGATCATTTAGGGCTCTAGGAATATGATAATTAAATATTTAAAAAAAAATTTAAACAATTTTCGTTTAAACAAATTCACAAAAAAAATTTTTTCTCTTCTCTTGCATCATTTCAGGCTCATTTAAGGCTCCTGCCGTATCATCGTCCGAAGGTCGCTCGATATTTCCTTTCCTCCTTTTTTGTTGTTATATATGGTGTTGTGCCACCTTAACGTTATACAAAATAGATGAAGAAAACCATAATACCCATTTTCACTCCTCGCATAATTTAGGGCTCATTTAGGACTAATTTGGGCCAGTGGTCTCCAATTTTCGGCTCTTTTATTTTTTGTATAAAATAGTGTTTGAAATAGCTTAACAATAAGTTAGTTCAAGACTGCTGTAAAACGTAATAAAAAGACTTTACAGAAAATTCACCTGATAGAATAATTTAGGGCTCGGGGAGTATAATAATTAAACATTTAAAAAAATGTTTAAACCATTTTTAATCTATTTTTACAAAAAATACTAGAACCCAAAATTTGGGAATTCCGGCCCAAATTAGTCCTTAAGGAGCCCTGAATTAGGCGAAGAGTAAAAATTTATTTTATGGTTTTCTTCACGTGTTTTTATAACGTTAAGGTGGCACAATACCATATATAACAAAAAAGGGCTAAGGAAATATCGCACGACCTTGTGACGATGATATTTCAGGAGCCTTAAATGAGCCTGAAATTATGCAACAGAAACGAAAATTAATTTTTTTGTGGTAAAGTTGCTTAAACACTAATAACGTTAAACTAGCATGACCATCAGTTTTTTTTGTTTAAATGAAGAGCATTAAATTTGGCAATGGGGCTTTAAATTAGCCCTAAATGCGCCCTAAATTCCCTATAGATTTTCAGTCCATTTTTGCAATGTTATCCTACCAGCTTAACGGAGCTTTCATTAAACTATTTTATTTAGTGGGAAAAGGAAAAAAATATCTTCGATGTTTTGGAAGACAGTATAAACACCTCGATGTCTACCGTTTGAAGTGAAAAAGATGACAATTTATTTATTGCAAATGAGAGATTCGTTATTATTGAAACGTCGCTAAATACGAATAATATAAAAATTGCAGTAACATTTATTACTGTATGATTTATGATCATCCTTTATTTCTTGGGGGAAATTCATTGCTGGGACATTACACGAAATATTCTCGCGATAAGACTGCGCCATTCGTGCCTGTTGCGACAACAATGAATCTCAAATAGAAGTCTTTATCTTTAGGCCGCACGATAATCCAGGCATGTTGATATGTTTATTTTTATTATGACACAGTGCAATTAAAACAAAATACTTTAACAAACATTTTCTTATGTAGAAACAATTCCATTCTAATTTAATCAAGTGCACAATTTTATTTGTATCCGAGAAAAAAGTTCAGCCTATTTTTGGCTCCAAGTTTGCTTTTAAAAGAAAATGATACGATATTTATAATTGCATCATCATTTAGACGAGTGGATGTAAACACACCAAATCCTAAGGTGTCAAATTTTGATCCAAACAAGGATCAAATCGTTGCACAATGGAAAAACAAACGACATCTGCGCAGTAATTTTCAATTAGTAGTGGTTGTCGGAATTAGTAATTGTCAGCTGCTTCTCCATTGATCCACGCCATTGACATTTGATCCACTTTCGGATAGAATTTTGACACCGTGGGATTTGTGTGAATAGAAAATGATATAGTAAAAAAGTATTGAGTAAGAATTCCATTTTGCTATTTACCAGTAATACTTCCAAGTCGTAATATTCAATTGTATATCTATAGATAGACTATAAGCAAATAGTAACGGTGGTTGAGTAATGACTCGGCATAGTGGTACGTCGGCATAAGTAGACATTAAATAGTGAACGTTAGTCGCATGGTGACACGCGCATCGCACAAATGCCATTCGAAGATGTCGCACATAGAACATAAAGAGTATAATAAAATAATGGGTCTTTAACTACATCAACAAAATCTTCGGCTTTTATAAGTACATTCCTTCCACGTACGATGTTGCTAAAAATGAGTAGACACAACATTTTTTAGATGCCGCTGATATTTTTTTACCTCAACTCGTGTCTATTCACATTCACGATGGTGAATTCGTTTTCAATGTAAATGAGTCTAGTGTCTAGTCTGTAGTCGTCAAAACATCTCGAAGAAATCTTATAAACGTGCTGAAACAGTTTACCATTTCAGCGCTCTCTACCTTGAAGTGATATTCTTTTAATTTCCATAAGAATGTGTATTAAATGGAATTGAGCAAAATCTGATCCAAGTTAACGTTGCAAATTACTCTCAGCGTTACAGCTCACGTTTCTCATTATTCAGCCAAATCCAACTTTCAACCTTGAATTTAAAATGTCCAAGACAATTTTTGCCGCCCACTTATTTCTTCTTGTCCCAATCGTGGTGACCTTTAAAGCCTCAATCCTCTGCACTCCGCGAGAGATCTTTCGCAAGTACAAAGGTGCATTTGCATATCTCGGTCAGAAATTATCTCGCCAACTCTGTAACAACGTAGTGAATTATGATCTCCTTATATCGGCAAGTAAGTGTGACGTTGCATGAGAAAACTCGTACATATATATGGCGCATTTAGTTTTGCGAACTGTTGCAAGCGATTCGACTTCTATCGTGTGTAATGTGTATCCCAAGTTTCATGCCACGATGGCAGGCTTCAGTATCCGTCTTTGGTCTCTCAAGAGATGATCGACCAAAATAGCTCCACTAGGAGAATATTATGGCACTTCACAGATTACTACGACCCAAAGGGGACCGAAAAAAGGCAAGAAAAAAACAAATAAGAGAAGTGAGCAATGTATGTGTCTCTGACTCGTTCTTGTGTCATCGTTGAAAACCAACCACTGGCTTCCTTTTTACTCGGCCCTCTTTTTACTCTCTAGCAACCTGTAGAATCTTACACATAATAAAGAGAAAAAACGTCAGTTCATATACGTATTTTTTGGATAATCAAGCATTGCCTCTGAAGATTCGTAACAAAGATGAAAATACTAACTAAAAACTTCTTTAAAAATGGCAATATACTATCTTTACTAGTTGTTTAGTGGCATAATTTTGGTTGCTATGTAACCTTTTCTGAGGTGTAAAATTCCGAATTCAATCGGTCCCCCCCGAGAGTCGTCGCCCCTCAGATCCAAGCACATTGTTCAAAACAGCAGCTGTTACTTCCCACCCCTCGGACTCAGTATCCTCAGCATCAAATGAGGTTCGTAAATTTTTCCAAAAGCGTGTTAGAGTCAACGCGAGGTCATTTTATTAACACCAAAACTTTTTATATCCTTCTATGTTGGTCTCTGACAGAACCAGGAACTATCTCTAGTTGCAACTCCATCGCCATGATACGAATTCTAATGAAAATTCTTATTGACTCCCACTTAATAAGCTAAGAGACACGCGCATTCGCTCTTCAACTCATACCTACATTTGCAATGTGCGACACGTGCTCATTGTGTGAAGTAATATGAGTCTGCATGTATATAAACAAGCAGATACGACTCTACCATTCTCTAAGAAGTTGGTAATTTTTCCTCGGCCCTTTTACATACGCATCCTACAGTAAGAAAAAAATCATGTTGACCTAAAAGCACAAGTATTATTCAAATCCCACATCATACAATGGAGGTCTATCGAGCTAGCACCTCCACAAACGAAATTCCCAAATTTCTTTGTATCCGAATTTTGGGCTTTTTTTTACTATATGGCCGATTTTTGGGCTCCACTACTTTTTATGAAAATTCAAATTTCGAGTGGAGGTGCTGACTTGAATCAAGCCAGCACCTCTACTATATAAAAATTAAAAGAAAAAGAAAATCAAATACGTCGGAATTTTGGGCTTTTTTGGGCTCTTGCACGCCAGCAACCAATTTCCAAAAACCACCCTAACTAAAAACAAAACTACCCCCTATGTGAAAACTCAAATTCGGAAAAAACAAAGAACGCCAGGATTTTCAGCTTATTTTGGGCTCCCGAATGCAAGAAAAAAAATCCAAAAACTATCCCCATTTTCAAAAAACCAACCCCTCGCGAAAATTAAAATTTGTAAAACACAAAATGCATTAGCTTTTGGGCTTATTTTGGGATTTCGAATGCACCACACAAGAATTGAGAAAAAAGCCCCTATGTACAAAAACACCAACCCATTAGTAAAAACTTAAACCTTGATGTTGGCATTTTTAAAGAGCCCAAAAATCAGATTACATTTGCACCGTAAAATTCAAAAATATCAGAGACTCTAGTAACACTGTAACATTCCGAAAAAGATTATTTTTTCACAAAATCATGTTTGATTGTTAACATGGGACTGTTTTTTAACGTTAAGTGTTGGAGACCAAAAATGAGAGTAAGTATTTTCGAGGAGCTCAAAAATCGGAGACTCCATTCACACTGGTAAATTCTCAAAAAGATTATTTTTCGAGTCATATATACGTGGTGGAGAGCGGTTTATTTTAGCCGTTATATGTTAAGGCCCAAAAATCGGAATGGTTATTTTCGGGGAGACCAATAATCAGAGACTATATTGCCACTGGATAATTCTCCAAATGATTATGTTTTAACAAAGTCATATCTACGTGGTAAAGTGGGGTTGATTTTAGATCCCTCTCGACCACATAGATATGATTTTGTCAAAAAAATCTTTTAAAGAATTTTCGAGCCTCAATGGAGTCTCTGATTTTTGGGCTTTTCTAAAACATTCACTCTGATTTTTGGGCTCCAACCCTTAACGTTTAAAATCAACCCCTCTCTACCATGTATATATGACTTTATCAAAAAATAATATTTTTGAGAATTGTCTAGTGTCACTAGAGTCTCTGATTTTTGGGCTCCTCGAAAATACCCACTCCGATTTTTGGGCTCAAACCCTTAACGTCTAAAACCAACCCCTCTCTACCACGTAGATATGACTTTGTCAAAAAAATCTTTTAAAGAATTTACGAGCCTCAATAGAGTCTCTGATTTTTGGGCTTCTCTAAAATATCCACTTCGATTTTTGGGCTCCAGCCCTTAACGTATAAAATCAACCCTTCTCTACCACGTATATATTATTTTGTCAAAAAATAATATTTTTGAGAATTTACCAGTGTCAGTGGAGTCTCAATGGAGTCAGTGGAGTATAAAATCAACCCTTCTCTACCACGTATATATGATTTTGTGAAAAAATAATATTTTTGAGAATTTACCAGTGTCAGTGGAGTCTCCGATTTTTAACTCCTCGAAACTACTTACTTCGATTTTTGGTCTCCAACATTTAACGTTAGAAAACAGTCCCTTTTTAACAATCAAACATGATTTTATCCAAAAATAATCTTTTTCGGAATATTACACTGTTACTAGAGTCTCTGATATTTTTCGAATTTTACAGTGCAAATAGAGTCTCTGATTTTTGGGCTCTTCAAAAATGCCAACATCAATGTTTAAATTTTTACTAATTGGTTGGTGTTTTTGTACATAAGGGTGGTTCTTCTGAATGTTGATGTGGTGCATTCGAGAGCCCAAAAATAAGCCCAAAATCTGGTACATTTTGTGTTTTGAAGCCAGCATCTCCACTCGAAATTTGAATGTTCATAAAAAGTAGTGGAGCCCAAAAATGGGGAATACAGCCCCAAAAAAGCCCAAAATGCTGATACAAAGAAATTTAAGAATTTCGTTTGTGGGGGTGCTAGCTTGATAGACCTATTACAATGGCTTATGTGATCAATCAACTACATTTTGCAGCGTTTCGTGAAGGTAGAATATTTATACGACGTATACGATTCAGATACAGTGCCTCGAACTCATAATAATGTTGACACTATTTTACTCTTTTTGTGAGCGAAAAAAATGACACTAAAAACCATTTTTTCTTCCAGTTTTCCTCTGAAGGGGCTGTGCCTAAATTATGTCAATTTTTTTCTTAAATTTCGAACCACGTAGCTTTTTGCGTTAGGGTCCGTAAGTTCGCCCCCACTCCGAATATCTTACGTAATTTTTACCGACTAAATTTGTTTGTGATTTTATTTAGGGATCATCGAAAAATAACGTTAGACGATATTGGTTGGGGGGGGGGGGGGCTGATAAAATCTTACTGTTTCTTATGAATCAGCAAAATAGTTCAACTTTCGACCAATTAGTTAAAGCTTTAACAAAAAGGATGAATTTTCAAAGAAAAATGTAATAGGTGATATTTTAACCAAGAAAATATTTTTATTTTAAATAAAAAACAGTTGAACCAAAAAGGATCAATTGAAAACGTAATAAATACATTTTTAAGCAAATAATTGAATTCTTTAACTGAAAAAATGTTTAAACAAAAATGGAGTAGTTACATTTAAATTCAAAAGAATTAATTTTAAAAAAAAACGAATTTTCCACAAAAAATTTTAATTGTGTACCAAAGAGTTGAATTTGGTATCAGATTGTTGATTTTTCCAGTTAAAAAAAAAAATATTTTTCTACAAAACAGTTGAATTTTTTAAAATAAAAGTTCATTTTGAACCAGTCAGTTGATTTTTCAACAGAGTAGTTAAATTTTCATTTTCAAACCACCAAAAAAACGAATTTTCAATTAAAATGTTGAATTTTCAAATTTAGAAAAATCAAGTTTTAAGAAAACAGCTCATCTTGAAACCAAGAAGTTAAATTTCCATTTAAAAGATGAGTTTTGTTAGAAAAATGTAATAGTTGACATGTCAACGAAAAATATTGAAATTTCAAAAACAGTTGGATTTAACCGATCAAAACGAGTTTTGAACAAAAAACTTAAATCCTCAACTAAAACATATTAATTTTCAACCAAAGAGTTGCATTTTTGATTAAATCTTAATCAAATAAAAAATTAAACAGATTCAAAAATCACAGACGGTTTTTAACGACCAAAAATTATCAAAAAGTGGTTAACACTTTAAAACCGCGTTAGATTTTTTAAGAAACATGCGTTTTTGACGGAGATATACAACTTTGAATATTGACTCATTTTTTTGCCAGAAACTTTTGCTCCCAAGTGTAAGTGGTAAGACGACAAAAAGAGGGGAATACTGCTGTGCAAATTAAATAAAGCGTATCTGAAGTTTGGATAAAATTAGTTTTAAATAGCCTTAATTTTCGTAGTTTTTATGAACATCTATTATGCATGCCGTATCGCAAAATGGATATTCAATAAGTCCTACCAGGATTATGGACATCAATTTACCATAATAAGTTAAGCGTTAAAAGTAACAAATATTTCATATTTAAATAAATTAGCACTAATATAAAAAACAAAATTATTGGCCACGATAAGCCAGTGAATAGCATATAGGCCAATTATTGTGTTATTGGTCACTGAAATTTTGTGAAATATATTCATTGGCCATATCAGACTATAGTTTCCTGAGTCGAAAGTACAATGGTAGGCCTTTGAAATTACTTAAAGATTGGACGGGATCAAAAATAGTTGTCCTTCAACACATGCATGTTAACAGTGTAACTGCGGATTTTCATGCCATATAACGAGTACAAGAATCTCCGTCGAAAGTGTCATATGCTACGGCTCGTTCTGTATAAACATCGCGGTCCATAAAAAAACACCCAGCATATTTTGCCAGAGTTTAGTTTTAAACTTGTTGCAGTTAAGCTTGCATTATTTGAAATCCTTTACAATCTGTCAGACAGATTACCTCTTAATTTTCTATTTCGGGATATACGGCCGGAGGCGAATTTTTCAACTTTTTGGAAATAGCCCCGAATTGTTCGGAATTCTTTATAATTCAATTGCGTTAAAAATAAAATATGCCGGCAGAGCAAAATAAAATCCAGAAACATATTCTGGTACAGAAAATTAAAATCTGGCATATATTTCCGGACGGCAATACTATTTATATACAATATTTGGGCAAATTTTACTTGATGCACACCAAATTTCTTGAAATGACATAAATTATTAATATTTTTTCTAAAATTTAGATAAATTTCGTTTAACTCAAATAAAATTGGACTTAATTCAAATAAACTGCATTCAAAAAAATATTTTTCTTAGTTCGTTTATCGATAAACGGACATAATTTTAAGATGGTAGGAATGCTAGTTTCTTTTATATTTAATCACAGAATTCAATTAAGATCCGAAACTTCATAGAAAAATTCATTGTAACCATTGAAAAAAAATCTTTTTCTTCACACAGACATGCAGAACCCTCATTTTTCCACAGTTTACGGACATCGAAAATTTTCTATTCCGCATGGTGTTCGAAAGCGATGACCGAAGTCCTCAGCATCGACGAGGAAAATGCTTTCACCGGTGAGCAAAATGCCCTCCAAGGTTACCAAAACAGGTTGCTCACCACTTTTACTCTTAGTGCCATCTAGTGTCTTTAAGGATTACTATGTCATCATCATGTTGGGTCAGTTACGTTATACTCGATGTATCTAAATGGAAATAGGCCATCTCAGGTTTTGAATAGTAATTTGTATAGAAAAATCGTATTCGATACCAGAGGCTTTATGGGCAGGTAGGTGCACCTTGCTCACGTGAAGTCTCATCATTCACACTTTGGCTCGCGTTCTAGTTCGTGCTGGGACGTCATAATCGCAGTGAGCATACCGCCCATTTGGCCTCTCATATCGAAATATACTATTACGAGGAGCTACTCACTGAGAAATCTGGAAATCTTAAAATTATGAATGTGACAGTCTCAACCGAATTCGCGCAGCGAGAGCTAAGATTTCTTTGAGATTGCTGGGATTGCCCAGATTTCCAAAACTTCTCGAGCTCGGGACTCTGAAGGAGAAATGAGACTCGACTAAGCTCGGCGGCGTTCGGATGGAGTCGGCCGTTCGTTCGACTAACCGAGATAGGGTGTGCATCACCAACGTGAGATGATCTTAATGCTCCACGCTTGGCGAAAGATTTCCAAGATTTCTAAGAGTTCCTCAAAGAGTTCTCTTAAGATTTCCAGTGCAGCAATCTAAGATTTCTCAGTGACTAGCCCCTCATACCATTACTATAGTATTTAAACGCACTGTGTAGATCTGCATTTTTTTACGTGGAGATATGTTTTATGTGTATAATGTGATGAAAAATACCGAGAACATTCAGGAAAATACTTATCATATAGCGGTGCTGTGTAAATACTTAAACATGTAGGCTTTTATGCAAAAATTCTCAAAATTGAGTGAAATTGAACTCAAACCCAACATACGGGATTGATAATTTTCAACAAAAAAAATCGTATCCGTACCCGTTCTTACGAAACCCTTAAGTTCGATTTTATATTTTATAAAAATATAGATTTGATTTGTCAAAATTCGATCAGTTATCTCACATGAAAAAGAAAAAAATGGATTAATGTTACGGTTAGTAGTTTAGAGGAATTAATTTTCAAAATTATATTCTGTGGAAATTTTGGTGTTAAAAGTAAAAAAGTAAAAAGTAAGAACATTGACAATTGACTATTTGAATATTGCAAGTTTCAAGTTCAAATTGTTGCATGAATTTTAAATGTTACGAATTGACTTAAATATTCAAATAATTTATCAAGCTTTAATATGAGCTTGTATGACTTGCAGTTTAGAAACTTTAAAAGGTATGCTTGAAAAATAATTAGAGGCTGTTAAGAGTTAAGTAGAATGAGTTGACAACTCTATAATTAGAAATCTGTTGTCCTGATCTTGCATAGTGACATTGTTATCAAACTACTTTTATATCTAAAAGAGGCGACTGCTCATGGAGTAAAAAAACTGAACTCGAGCCATTTCAGCTGTCATTCTCTTATTCGCGTGCGTAACACCTCTCGCTGTGAAACGTCAAATCGTGCGACGCGCAACTACTTAATTTAATCTCAAGTTCCTCATTCCCTCTCTATTAACAAGGTTCATTGCACTTTGCTTTCTTTACATTCTACACAAGACCAAAGCTCTACTATTTCGCTACTATAAATTTACCATTTTTTACTATTTACGCAATAAATTAGATAAGTTATTAAACCTAATTAAATCAAACTATTGCCAGTGGAAGTATAACGTTACGAATTTAGATAATGTTTAGTACGATTTCTGATGAAAAATCTTCACAAAGTTTGCGCAAATGTTGCAACAGGTGCCCCTGCAACTGTACTGTTCAATGATAACTTAGTACAGTGAAACTGATACTGGACCGATTTTGGTGCTGACCTTGTTAGTAATTACCGAGATAGAGGGCCGTTTCGTAGAAAACGCTTTTGTTTGTTCACGCCTGAGCGACAGCCTCTCACCCCTCGCAGCGCCATTTACTCCTACTGGCGGCGCGGCGTCAATTCTCGGAAGAACTCTATCAGGGAGTCCCATATCTAGGGTTCACTGTATTAAGTTTTAAAATAACTTGCATATTTCAGGATTAACACTATTTTATCTATTCCTCTCTTTTCCAGTTTTTAAAAAAGAATTCTTATTTTGTACCCTGTTTTCAAAGAGATCCCCTTTTCCTCGATCTTTTTTCGCCTCCATACGAACTGAAATATTAGCACCTAACCAGAAAATCCAATTACTTTCAGTTAAAAGTTTTTAAAAAGGATTCAGCATTTTAGTTGACAATTCCTTTTTTTTTGGCTTTGAATTAATTTAACTGCAAATGTTACTATTCTTTTTTTTAATTGATACTTTTAATTAAGAATTGAGCTTTTTTAGTTCAAAATTCAACTATGTAGTTGAAAATCGGTCTTTTTTGGAAGAAAAATAATGTTCTTGGTGAACAATGTATCCTTTTGGTTTTTGAAAATGCAACGGTTTGATTGAAAATAAATCTGTTTTAGTTAAGGATTCAACTATTTTGTTGAAAATTCAGCTTTCTTGGTTAAATTTAACAATTTGGTTGCAAATTTTACTATTTTAGTAGAAAGTTACACTATTTGTTTAGAAATTAATCTATCGTTTGAAAATGTAAATATTTATTACAGCCTTTTTGTTGAAAAAAAACGTATTTCTCGGTTTTAATGGTTAAAAATGCATTATTTTTACATTTTGATCAGAGAAGGTATTAGATTTCTGTAAAATTTGCCCCCCCCCCCACCCCCTCCATTTTTTTCAAATGTCCACGTTTTGAGACCTTCTGAACCCGGAAAACAGGGTTTCACGAATGTGTTTGTCTGATGCCTGAATGGTCGTCTTTATGAATGTCTGAATGTATCTATGAATGACTGTAGATTTTTAGTCTAAATAAATAATTTTGAATTCGGCCGTGGCTGGTTGTCAAGCTTTTTAGGACGAATAGCGAAAAACTTGCAATCTTAATTAGTCACACTTAAATATGCGCGCTTTAAATTGGAAACCTATAATGGGATAAATGTTTATATTACAAACTTAAACAATTTCATTATCAAACATTTAATACTGGAAATCAATCAATTTGAGGGTTTACGAATTGAATGCATTTCAAACTTAGAGCTTTATCAGATCAGTGGAATAACTTAGAACTTGCAGTTAAAAATATGTAATATTTTATGTTTAACATATAATTCAAGACTCTCTTAACCTTTTGAAAAAAGGTGTAATTTCAAATTAACTTTAATAGCAAAGCAACTAATTGAGGAAAAAGAATAATAGAAGAAAGTGAACGTACTTACGAGTACATTTACAAGGAAATGACTCACAATCGATAGAACTCGCAAACTTTTATCTTTATACAAGTAAACGATAATTAGATTCGTTGATAAAAATTAACTGTGCGTGTACTTAAAATTTTCGTTTTGTTAAAAATATAAACAGGTGTCTATTTATAGCACTATAGATTATAAAACTTGAAGTTGCTATTGGTTTATGATATTAATCTTCTTAGTAGATAACGATTCTTTTTCACCAGAGATATTTATTACAAATATGCTTTAATTTATATTATGAAATTTATTTGATATGAGTTTATATTTAAACCAGTGACATAATCAGTTGAAAAAGTTATTGCAATAAATGTATATTTCCATTTGAAAACGTGAACATTTAAAGCTAAGTGGCCTTAATGTTAATTAATTAAAATCTTTAATTGCGTACCGTAAATTGATTGAACGATCGAAATATTAATTATATGTGTATAAGTATTTCGTAATATACTGTCATTGGAAATGATTTTTCTTAAATAAATATTGCTGATGCTTTTCACACTTACAGTTGTAGGAATACTTTTTGTAATTCATTTCTTTTGGCGAATTAAGACATAGGTTGGTCGAAACAACGATTGAACTCCTAGAGCACCTTTAAGCTCAAAATGTTCATACGGTTTCCTGTAGGAAATGCAACCTGATTTGCATATGCATCTCCGGCAATAAAGAGAACAAAGATGCCAGAGAAATCTTCAACTTGCCTTCCGGAAAAAAAGCAAGAAAAAAAATACTGACTACGCCCAAGACTTGCTAACATAAACTGTAACATATCGTGAGCTGCATACTGCCATGCTGTACTCTCTATATCATTCGAGAATATCTGTGCCTATGCTTAGGATTTTATTATTAGTCTACAAGCCGGTTTCAGTTTCCTGAGGCATTTTGTACAAAATGACCAACAACGCCAATTCCAATTTAGTTTTGTTAGATTTAGACATTGGATGATCTAATGTCAGAGAAAAACAGATGTGTTATTTTTATTCCGGATAATATTCTCAAGTGAATGAAATTGGACTATTTTTACAGCAGAAAAAAGAAAGGTAAAATAACAGGGTGAAACTGGCCTGGAATTTTGAGCACCGGGAAATAGCCGGGAATTTGTTTGACAACCGGGAAATTTTTTTAAGATGTTGTTTTACTTTTGCAATAAATATCATTTCGTTCTTCGTATTGTGTATAGTGTTACCAATCACCTCCGTTAAATAATTAAAGTTCATTTTGAATTAAACATTTTAAAGTTGATGTTCCGTTTAAAACTAAATTTTCCTGTGATGATTCATGTATGATTTCCTATCGAAAATAGATGGAGGTACAGACAGGGTGTTTGAATTAAAAAGACACTTTTATATTGAAGGCAAGTTCTTTAATAGTAATAAAAGTGCTCACTCCATCTTTATACTACGCATGATTCTGCATTACTAATTAGGACGAGCGCGAGAGCCAGCAGAGACCTGTCGCGGAGTGGGAGTGAACATTGTAGGGCCGAAGGGGAACGAATCCCCACATTCACACACAAGTGCATAGGCGCCCTTAATATTCTAACACTCCTTCCCGACAATGGGCTGGTAATAGATTACTCTCTTATTGACTAAGGTTCTATAGAGATATTAAAGTTACTATTTCCAACACTCTTGTAACAATATATGTTGTTTTGTTTTTTACTTTAGTATTCATTCTTTCTTCATACCATTCTATTTTCTGTAACTAATAGAAAGATTATTGCATATATGAGCGTAACAAACTTGAATTTTTTTTAAAGGTTGATATCGTCTGTGATTTTATTAACTAATCGTTTATGTATTTCAAATGAAAGAGGTTTTGTGAATATGTCGGCTATTTCATTTTTCGAAGAAATCAAACTTATTTTAACGAAATTTCGTTCAACACACTCTTTCATATTGCTATTAGCTTCTGCAGATTTATTATCCGACCAAAGTTGCATAGGTCAGCAGAATTAATTTTAGGAATCCATATATTGCTATTATTCCTTGGTATGTTTCACTCATTGCAACGTACTCAGCGTAACAAGTAGGATAGCTGGATACTTTTTTTTACAAGATGCTTTCGTTATTTTCTTCTCTAATTTTTTTTTTAATTTGCGACTTGAGTGGTGACAATTCAATTTCTTTGAGCATTCATTTCGTTAAATTTAAAACTCGTAAGAATTTTATCTATATATTTTTCCTGACTTAAACTTATCGCTTGATCTTCTTTGTCCCGCCTAATCGTTATACCAAGAAACTTGTGATTCGCTCAATTCGTTCATTTCAAATTCTTGTTGCAACTTTAATTTCACCTCAAGTTTAATTTTATCGTTACTGGCCGAAAGTGCCATATGTCATCAGCATACAGCAATAAAATTAAGAATCGTTCTCCATGTGAACAGACAAGGTTCACTTGCATCTTTTGTCGGACCGAAATTCAATACTAACTCAGTAAATCTTCTATTTCAACATTTAGGACTTATTCTTTAACCATATAAGGCTCATTTCATTTTACACCCTTTAGGTTTTCTTGTTTCTTCCGAATATTGAGTTCCTTCAGGGATTTCCATATAGATATCTTCATTTATCGTACCATTAAAGAAAGCAGTTTTAACGTCTAAATAGTATACATCTAAAATATTTTTATTGATTATTACGATTATGGACATTACTGAAGATAATCGTGATCATGAAAAGGTAATCGTGCTAAAGGTATAATCTACCAAGTCGTAATTATTTTTGTCTTTAAAACCTCTAATCACTAATCTTGCTTTATATTTTGTGTCAACGTTCTCATCTAATTTGCTTTGTAGCACCCACCTAGAGTCAAAATATTCGGCTTTCTTAAATTTGTTGTCATTATAGGTGTTACAAATTTTTGGTGTGTTTCATAGAGTTGAAATCATCGTTGATAGCCTCTTGCTACATTTCTCCTTCTTTTGTTTGCATTGCCTCTTTGCGTGATGCAGGATTGTCGTTAATGTGTGCGAAAAGTGCACACACGGTGTCATCTTCAATATTACCTAAATCGTTTATCTCTTCTTATATATCCAGAAAGCTTGTATTGTTAATCATATTATCACATCGGTTAGTTAACTCATTTACCGCTTTATTTTCGTTATTTTCGTGTTGATCGTCAACAGCTTTTTTGGTCTATCTATTTTTCGCCTCGACTCTATAATAGTACATTGCGTATCAAGGGCATGAAGACGGCTACTTTGACAAGTGTGAATTTTCCACCAAAGCAAAGCGAGAGGAGCAATCACACGAGGCAAAATAGCCGTAAGCCCCTAATAGACCGTGGGCTCACAACATAAATGGCAACGTGATACGGATGAGGCCAATTTTCACCTGAGATGTTCGTCTGATGATGAGGAAGTAAAAGTGGGTGCGTGGCAGGTGTGAGTGGAAGCGTTTACCGGTGGTGACCTGCCAAAGGTGCATATTTTTGACAGTAAACTAATGTGACTCGGACAAGGTTGAAAATTGGTGTACATGTAGGGGCTGATATTAGAAATACTACCTGCGCATTTCCAGGCACTTACCTGGATGCAAAAGTGTTGCCAGGCGGCTTCGAAGTCGCCGGACATTCAGGTGAAATTTCTTGAAATTGATTTTACAAGAAAAAGTTTGAAATAAAAGTTGGCCCACTCCTAGAAATGCATATTTACATTGTTATATCATTTTTTGATAAAATTATTAGAAGACAAAAGGTACTCTATTACAGATATACTCCAAGATTAATACGAAGTATTTTATGGCAACCCTGTTCTTGCATATAGTATAAATATATCCCTTAAGTTTAAGAAAAGCAGAGAGAAAAAAATGTTGAATAAAAATCTCATTCATTTGCATCTTTAAGTTACAGTTCTACATTTTAATTGATACAAACATTGTCAGGTTAATTGAAATGGGGGCAAAATGGGGGCAAAATTTCGTTAGGTTCTGTTAAGTTAGATTTATTTGTAGGTTAAGATCGAGTTAACCTATTAAATATAGCACACATTTAAGACTGAGAACCGTACGCTTACATAGCTACCCGTGTGGTTGAATTTCATTCGGCTAGGTTATGTTAGGTCAGGGTTTGTTAGGTTAGGATAGGTTAAACCTCTATGTAGGTTAAGTCGAAGCTGAATGAAACGGTACCGCAAACACAACGGGAGAACACAATGAGTTTAATTGTGTTACGTGAAGTTAAGTTAGGTTAGGTCAGGTTTTTTTAGGTTAGGATAGGTTTGACCTCTTTGCAGGTTATCCCAAGTTGATTCAAACGGTACCGCAAACACAACGGGACAACACAATCAGTTTAATTGTGTTTCGTGAGGTTAGGTTAGGTTAGGCTAGGTTAGATTTATTTCTAGGTTAGGCTCGAGTTGACCCATTCGATGTAGCGCACATTTGCTACTGGGAAAATATGCTTCCAGAGCTTTACGTGTAGTTCAATAAATTTCTGTTAATTCAGGTTAGGTGAAGTCAGGTTCTGTTGGGTAAAGTTATGTTAAATAAGTTGATATCAGGCAAGGGTTGATCCTTCACAGTTGTCGACATGTTCTTGAAGTAAAAATTTGCATCACTGGCATAATTTTGAAATTTATTTGCCTCACTGCATGATTTTTCGTCATTTTTTGAGGTTATGGCTCAACCATGACGTGATGGGTGATTTTTGATATCGAATTTAAATTCAGCGTCCCAATATCCATAGGAATACGTGTGTCTTGTTACCAGATCCGCACACTTTTTTTTTGTGTGGCTGTATAATCTAACAAATCTAACGGAACTTATTGAAATTCTATTGATTAATATTCAACCAACTTTTCATTTTTCTCAACCAGCTCTAATTCTCTAACAACGAAAAGGTCAGCGAAGGAAGCAACCGAGCACGAACGACTAGCGTCCAGTGTCTAACTTGGATTCCAGTATTGTGAAAAAATTTGAGGGTGGGGTCCCTGCCGCTCCCCAGAAAATGCAAAAAAAGTTTGGGAATCGCTGGTTTTCGTTGTTAGAGAATTAGAGCCGGTTGAGAAAAATGAAAAGTTGGTTAAATATTAATCAATAGAATTTCAATAAGTTCCGTTAGATTTGGTAGATTATCAAATAAACGTTAAAAAAAGGTAGAAGAAGATCGGATAATAACTTCAGAGTTATCGCACTTTTGTTGCATTCACAAGATTTGTAAATATTTCATTTATTAGTTCGGATATTAACCGATTTTCAAAAACTGTTTTTTCATTATCTTTAAATTATATTACGAAATTCATTCAGCCAATTAAAACTTAATTGAGAATTTCAGTTATTGCAAGTTCATAACAATGAAACGGTCATTCGTGGTATGTACACGAAAGTCGAGGAAAGTAGCCTTCTGGTCGCAGCGGGGAGCCTGCCTAGCTGCCCGGCCCGGGGTGGTATCCCCCTGCCGGCGGCAGCCTCATCGGCCGGCGGCACTAGTTTGTGGATCGCTGTTTTAAAGTAAAGAGATTTTTTTGTTTAATCTTGATAATCATATTCACCTTTATTACAACTTTCTACGATAATCAGAAGCTGAGCACGTCATTCTGATTATGATTATTTATAGCAGAATAAGTTATTGTGTTACCTGAAAGTGGCTGACGCCAATTCGTTGTACAAGACTTATCCTATTCGTGTACTAATTTTGAGCACACCTTCTTTTAAATTGCTAAAGATACAGCAGGTGATAGAAAAAATGGGAAAAAGAAGGGAAAATGCGAATAATTGGTAAATATTAACATTTTGATAGAATACTTCGTATTAATTTTGGAGTATACCTGTAATAAAGTACCTTTTGTCTTCTAATAATTTTCGAAAACATGAAAAAATGAATCTCTGGGAGTGGGCCAACTTTTGTTTCAAACTTTTTCCCGTAAAATCAATTTCAAGAAATTTCACCAGAGTGTCCGGCGACGTCGAAGCCGCCTGGCAACACTTAAGCATCCAGGTAAGTGTCTGGTAATACGCAGGTATTATTTCTAATGTCAGCCCCTACCTGTACACCAATTTTCAACCCTATCCGAGTCACATTAGTTATCTGTCAAAAATTCGCACCTTTGGCAGCTAGCCACCGGTAAACGCATCTACTCAAAATTGTCAGGCACCCATTTTTACGTTTCTCATCATCAGACGAACATCTCAGGTGAAAATTGTCCTTATCTGTATCACGTTGCCATTTACTTTGTGAGCCCACGGTCTATGATACACACTATAATTTTTGTCTTGCCCTCCTTGAGAACAAGCATGCGAAGCAGATAAAAGATTTTTTGTGTTCCTAACAATTTTAAAGTATAAGTGAAATGAAGAAATAGCTTACGTAGCAGAAGAGATAATTTGAGGTACAGCGATGTTATTTTTTAAAAGATAAATATATTTTTCTCCATCGAGCTTAGAATTTTATGTAGCGGGCGTAAAGTTTCACGTCGGCATGGCATCGGAGATGGGATGTGCGATCGTCGCATGGCTGGAAGCGGCCACATTACACTTACTTTAAGTGCATGAAATGGCGCGTTTTTAAGGGGGACCGGACAAAAATCTATTTATTTTATTTATCTGTTCTTGGTCACAAGGAATATATTTAACAGCCTCCATCATATTTTTCTCCATACACCAATTTTTTGTTAAATCTTACATGTCTGCTCTCGTAAAACTTTCTTTCTTCTTGTTTAACCCTTTGCCTGGCCCAGCGCATCTCCACATTGCAATATACACCACGTGACCACCTCATCGATACAAGGTACATGAGTGTTAGTGCAAGAATTTCAAGCTCGTGTCTATTAAAAAAGTGGATGGGCAAACTGAATAAAATATTATCTAAATAATAAATAAATTATTAATTAAATGTATTGGAAATGAAGTATCAGTATTGAAGTTGAAGAATGTCTCACAAAATTCATTAAAATTGGATAAAAAGTGACAGATTTATGATACGAAAACCATAATGTGGAACGTAATCGCAAAAACAAACGTCAAATGGAACAAAATACTTTTGAGAGGTAGAAATATTTAAAATGTATTTAATTTACAGTTAATTTAAGGTAGCGATGTGCATTAAAGCAATTTTTCAAGATTTCGTGCAATTTTTTTGCCTAAAAGGACATTTTGAATTTTGTGATGTAGTAGTAGGAAGAAGTTATGTTTTCATAACAGGTAAGGAAGAAAATAATAAAACAACTTTATAACTTGATACTTTTTGATTCATAATTCTTTTTAAATTATTGAGGTTATAATTTTGTATTAAAGTAGTTAAATTTTGGATTGATTATGATGAGCAATGAATTCTTCTTTTCATAAAAGTACGTCACATTCTTCACACATGAAAATTGTTCTTTTTATTACTCCTTTCATTTTGCAGACACATCTTTTCGGATTTGTATTTTTTAAATTAAGTGATGAAGGAAACTTGGTTGCTGAATCGTGGAGCTGCTGCTCCTACACAGTGAAAAAAAGTGTTCAAAATGATACCGAAATCAATGTCATTTTGATATGCTACAAAAATGATACGGAATTCAAGAGCATCTTGATCGGCCGAAGTGAATGATCGACTTTTGAGATAATAATTATCTGATTCGGGATCATGCATGATGTCAAACCTATAGATCAGCGATTCCCAAACTTTTTATGCACTTTCTAGGGAGCGGCAGGGGCCCCACCCTCAAATTTGTTCACAATACTGAAACCCATGTGACACACTGGACGCTAGTCGTTCGTGCTCGGTTGCTTGCTTCGCTGACCTTTTCGTTGTTAGAGAATTAGAGCCGGTTGAGAAAAATGAAAAGTTAGTTAAATATTAATCAATAGAATTTTAATAAGTTCCGTTAGATTTGTTAGATTATCAAATAAACTTTTAAAAAAGATGTACCTGAAGTTCCGAACGTTCAAATGAACGAAATGAAAAAAAATAAATATTTTTTTTCTGAAATTAGCCTAGCGGAATTAGTTTAGCTAAGCATAAAAGTGAGTGCAGATAGGGGCAACACAGAGTGTGCCGTATGACCGCCTTTATACACTTTTTTATCCAATAAAAGATAATGTTAATTTACCTTGTTATAGAACAAGTTTTTTCACGGGGATAAGAACTGCCGGAAAGAATATTTAAAACCACCCTTAGTGTATGAAAATCAGAAAATCGTCGAAATGACCGCCTTTATACAGTTTTTTTTTCGAGTTAAAAATACTTTTAATTTACATTGTTATAGAACGAGTTTTTTCAGGGAGGTAAGAACTGCCGGAAAGAATATTTAAAACCACCCCTAGTGTATGAAAATCAGAAAATCGTCGAAATGACCGCCTTTATACAGTTTTTTTTTCGAGTTAAAAATACACTTAATTTACCTTGCTATAGAACAAATTTTTTCAGGGGGGTAAGAGCTGCCGGAAAGAATATTTAAAACCACCCCTAGTGTATCAAAATCAGAAAATCGTCGAAATGACCGCCTTTATGCAGTTTTTTTCGAGTTAAAAATACGCTTAATTTACCTTGCTATAGAACAAATTTTTTCAGGGGGGTAAGAGCTGCCAGAAAGAATATTTAGAACCACCCCTAGTGTGTGAAAATCAGAAAATAGTCGAAATGACCGCCTTTATGCAGTTTTTTTCTAGTTAAACATACTTTTAATTTACCTTGTTATAGAACATTTTTTTTTAGGGCGGTAAGAAACGCCGGAAAGAATATTTAAAACCACCCCTAGTTTATGAAAATCAAAAAACCGTCAAAATGAACGCCTTTATACAGTTTTTTTCGAGATAAAAATACGTTTAATTTACCTTGTTATAGAAAAAAATTTTCAGGGGGGTAAGAGCCACCGGAAAGAATATTTAAAACCACCCCACCTTGACATCTTTTAAAACATCCTCCTCAAATATTTAAAATTTTCGAAAGTCTCTTGAAATTTTTTAAAGCTCCTGAAAATATCTTAAAATTTTAAAAATACACTGAAATATTTCAAATCTTTTAAAATCTCATATTAAACTGTAATCAATTGAAAATTCCTTGGAGTCTCTTCGCATTCTCTCCAACTTTTCAATTCCTTCAAAATCTCTTGAAATATCTAGAAATTTTAAAAGATTTTAAATATTTGAGGATGTTTTAAAAGATGACATGGCATTTTTAATTTATTTTTAAAATTGAAAGGAATTACAAAGAGTGCAAAAAATTCTAGAAGGTTTATTTTTAAAAATTCGAAAGTTTGTGATTTTAAATATTTTTTCCGGCGGCTCTTACCCCCCTGAAAAAACTTGTTCTATAACAAGGTAAATTAAACGTATTTTTAACTCGAAAAAAAACTGTATAAAGGCGGTCATTTCGACGATTTTCTGCTTTTCATACACTAGGAGTGGTTTTAAATATTCTTTCCGGCGGCTCTTACCCCCCTGAAAAAATTTTTTCTATAACAAGGTAAATTAAAGGTATTTTAATTATAAAATGAAAAGCATGCTTCCACCACTTATTACTCGGAAGACCAACCGAGTAATATTTTAAAAAAGGGAATGAATTAAAAATGAGGAAATTCTAAATTTTTTTGTACGATTTTCTTCCTTACCTGTTACGAAAATATAACTTCTCCTTTTTACTATTGCAAAATCTGAAATGACCTTTTAAACAGAAAAATCGAACGAAGACTGGCGAAAACTCGTTTTAATACACAACGTCGCCTTCAATTAAATATAAATTAAATGAAGTTTGAACAATCCTTTCACTCAAAGGAATTTTGTTCAATTATATTTTTCCTTTTGTGAGGTTATGTTCTGTTTAATGGATCTCGTATCATAAACCTGTCACTTTTGATCCATTTTAAAGCAATTTTGGGACAAAAGTTTTCTTCATTACTTGATAAAAAAAATAAACTAAAAATTCTAAAACATGTCGAGTCTGCAAAATGAAAGGATTAATACAAAGAACAATGTTAATGTGTAAAGAATGCGACGTAGTTTTATGCAAAGAAGAATTCATTACTGATAATCGATCAAAATTTTAAGTACACCAAACTCTCGCGTTCAGTCACCCCGTTCTCAGTCTTCCTAGAATTGCTGGCTCCCACAGTTTCTCAGGGGAGCAGAGCGAGAGCGGTAGCAAGTTCTAAATTTGTTGTATAATTGTCTTCCTTACCTGTCACGAAAACATAACTTCTTCCTAGTATTACATTACAAAATGTAAAATGTCCTGTTAGGAACAAAAATTGCATGAAATCTTGAAAAAATTGTTTTAGTACACATCGTCACCTTAACTGTAAATTGAATTCCAAATGTTTAAATTATGTCTGTTAATGAAGATATAAATTATTTTACAGTTTTTGTTGACTGTAATGTAATAAATAGAATCAAGCTTATCGTGGATAAAATTTTTGAAATTTTTTATAACTTTATAGTACCTTTTTTAAATTTTATATATATTATTTTAATTTTGCTATTAAACGGACAATAAGACTTTGGGAAAATTCAAAATTATTCAGATATTATTTTAAAAGGTTAATTTTAAGTTTTTAAGATTTTAAAATATGTCGAAAAAAAATCTGAAAGATTTAAAACAATTTTTTCGGATTAATTTTTTTTTTATTTGTAGAAGTTTCAGTAGTTTTTAGAAGAATCGAAAATAATTTAAATCTTTAGAAGATTCCGAAAAATTTAAAACAAAATGTACATTTTTGATGATTTAGAACAAAAAATGAGAAGCCTTTTAAGAATTTTTAAAGGTTTTAGGAGAACAATAAAATTGTCCCAAGATTCCTGTTAACATTTTTAATGTTTCTTTTATATTGAAGAAGGGATTTTAAATGAAAATTGAATCAAAATTACAACAAATTCTATTATGCTTAATAAATATTTTTAACTATTCAAACAATTCCAAGTTATTTTTAAACTTGTGAAAAATTCCATTTTTTCAGTGTAGATTATTGAAGATTTTGAAACAGGAAGCTAGATTCAAATTACGGAAGGTTGCAAGATAATACAAATTTTTTCTATAGATTCCCAGAAAAATATCAAATGAATTTTCTAAAAGATTTCAAAGTATTTCCAAAAAAATTTCGAAAAATAATCTGGTAGTCCTGAAAGCAAATTTGTTTGTCTTTAAAATATTTTAAGAAAAATTGGAAAAATTTTAAAAGACATTTAGAACGTTCAGATATGCTAAAAATATTTTTTTTAAATGTTTAATTTGATAATCATAAAAACTTGGAGAAAAATGTAGATTTTTTACAATTTTGTAAAAGAGAAGGCTTTTATGAATTTGAAAAGGTTTTTAGAAAGTCAAAGAATATTCTCTAGATTATTAGGACAATTTATTTTTATTTTGCAGAATTAAAAAAATGGTAATTTCAAAAAATTTTAAGTTTAAAAAAACGAACTAAAATTACACATAGTCAACAAAATTTAATTAATGTTAATGAATTAATTTCAAACATTTTTTTTTCGTAATAACTATTTTCATGAAATTTAGCCTAAGATTTAAGAGGAAAAGGGAGTTTTAATTATACTTGTTTTCAAAATAAACATGAACTAAAGTTATTTCAAGCTAAAAAATAAAAATTGTTAAAAATTATTTATAAAATCGAGGAAAATATTTTATTGTTAATTATAACTGTTTTTTTTTAAACTTGAGGTGAACTTTAAAATAAATATTTTACAGTTTTCATTGTTTATTTAACAGTAGTTTTTACAGTTCAATGATTTTCTCTCTCACTTTAGGTCAAAGTTGCAATCATTATTCAATCCTAATGATGTAGGGCTTATTTCATTCCTGAAAAGATTCTCCGCAAATCTCACCAATACGTTCTTGGATACAAAATTTCATTTGAGGATTATAAAATCTTCATTTTTGTAAACAATAGATTTTTATAAATAATCTTTTTAAAAACAAAAACTGCTAATGAGATTTGCAGAAAATCTTTTAAGAAATAAAATAAGCGATAAAGCATTAGAATTAAATAAGAATTGCATCGTTTTAACAAGGTTCATTTTTTGAACATGAAATAACATATGATATTAGTAAACAAGGAATTACATTGTGTTCATTAAAACACATAATTTGTTTCATAAAATATTTAAAAATTGAAAATGAAATGAAATTAATAAATAA
>NC_046664.1:64959090-64961396 GCF_010883055.1 Belonocnema kinseyi
TATAAAATTTAGACTATTTTCTTTTCGGATATTTAAAAATTACACAAACAATTATATGTTTCATTTGATTGCGCAAGAATAATGATTTTTTGTAGTTAGTAGAAATGCATTGGGATTGACGTCTAAAAGAAGTGAATTTTACGATTTTCGCTAATTATTTTTGATTCAGAAGGTAATAAAAAACCTTAAAGATTATTATCTTTTACCCAGAACTATTAGAACATTATTTTCATTTGAAAAACATTTTTTTTACTCTTTCGCCGTGCAATATTTGAATACTAGGCCGACTGCATAGCTGGCGCCGCCGAACGGCCACCGTCAACTCTCATGACAAATATTTTCCACAGTCCTCCAGAAAAGTGGCATGGTGCTCCAAACGAGATTTCGCTTAAGAAAAGCTTGTAAAAAAATTAGGCGATCTCACTTTATTTTCTTCCATCTTATCACAGATAACACGAATAAAACAGAAGTATAACACGAAAAAAAACACATAAAAATTTACTTTTTTTAGGTTAGTGTGGTCACGAACGTGGAGTGAACCTTATTTGAATTTGGCGCGCACGGCCATATTGCTTTGCTTTTCACTCGACCGATAAGTAGCCAATGACGCGAATGGTTAAAGTAAAATAGGAGTTATTTCGAAACGACTATCTCGTTAGATAACCGGGACCTCCAAAAACGTGATGGAACGCGCGACAGGATAATCGGCACTTAACTATGGCATTACATTTAACCAGCTGTCAGTTAACCAATGATTTAACTGAGGTTGGTGGAACCGGCCCTTAATCTCACATGCCAAAGTATCGCTTTCTTGTGTCTAACAAATTTATTGTATTTATTGTCAAAAGAAGTGTTTTTTTATGTTAATTTTATGATAGGAAATTCGTCAATATTACTAAATTTTCTATCCCAAATTTCGATACCAAAATTTGAATGCTCGTATACTATTTTTCTTTCGTTTTTATTTTGTTTAATAAATTTTCTTCTATTTTCCCTCTTGCATCTGAGGTGGAATTTTCGTTAATGCCCACTTGATATTGATCCTTGGTAACAGTTTTACGTTCTAATTCATTAACATTTTGTTTATCAGCTTCTAATTTTTCAACATGTTCTGACTTGTCACGTGTTCGCCCGTCGATATCGCAAGGAGTTTATTTTCATTAATATCATTAAAAGTTACGGAAACTATTTTATTATTTTTGAACCCCCTAAAACTTCTTTTGTTTATTTTAAGCAAACATTCGTTATGTGCATTAAATAAAAATGTCTCACCTTTGTTTTTTTCTGGTGCATTAGCCGATTTAGCATAGACCTCCTGATCCTGTTGCTTGGCTGAATTTTATTTGTTCCATCTTTGATTTTTATGAGTTACTTCTATTTTTATTTTTATAAACTTTGGGTTTTTCACATCGTTGCCTCTTTCATTGACGTAAAACTTTCGTGTAATGCCCCGTTTTTTATTTTTTTTAAATTTTCTATCTTGATTATGTCGTTTCAAATTTCCATACCGATCACTGGGTTTTGGAAAAACCTCATCCACGTCCAGCCATTGGATTTTCTTTAGTCTTGCAAATCGTCGAGGGCACTCTGCGGCTTTGCTCATCTTAAATTCCTTACATTTGTACAATTTTTTGAGTCCTCTTCAATTGTAAGAACAGTTTCGTTCAAAATGTCCATAGTCAGCGCAATTAAAACATCTGTCTTTGGGGTCTCTTTTTTTTTTAGTTTTGGTAACAGCTCTTGGACATGCCTCTACAGTCTACACCTGTGTTTTTATTTGCCTCTGTCTGAAGGACAAATGTATTGATTTGGTCGTAATTAAGACTTTTACCCATAGTTTTAGGCATGAATTCGACGGGTTGCACCTCAAAAACTGTTGCCACAATAGCATTATAGAATGCATTTCGTTTTTCTTCGTCAGAGAAAGGATTAGTTTCAGGTGCGTTTTCGAAATTTCTAATGACCTCTTTAAACTTATCAAACAATTCAGAGGCTTTATCATTTCCTGGTATATATTTTATACTATATAGTTGTTTTCTGATCGATACTGACGTTAAATTCGTTTCACATCGCTTCAGTTCTTTAATTTGTTTAACACTAGAAGGGTCAGAAAAATCGCATACCTAGAAAGGCCGGAGGGTCCGAATTGGACCTTAGCCACATTTTCACAGTTTTAAGCAATTGAATGTTTCTTTTTGTGTAAGTCGTGTTACGAGGGTAGTTCAATAAGTCCTTAGAATGAAGTATAAAAACAATTTTTTTTGGGTAAATTTTTTTTTATTTTTCAACATAATCTCCTTGGAGCT
>NC_046664.1:64961496-64963802 GCF_010883055.1 Belonocnema kinseyi
CTAGTCGGGAGTGGTGCTGACTGAAAACAGATGATTTGGAGCGATTCGCGCGCCATCTGTTGGTCATTCTAAGGACTTATTGAACTACCCTCGTACTTAAGGATGTCTTATGGTGTTTTATGATGTCACATGGTTTCCCCAACCCCCGTAAATAGCGGCCAGATAGGCTATTTATTCGGTCATTCGCGCTGGGAGGTTTCGTCTTCTTTTTGCAGTGCGGGTTGCCTACCTACACATATTTGCAGCTTTACGAACTCTGTCATGGGAACCTATGTGATGTCCATACATATATACCTTCAATAAACTTGCAGTACAACAGTCAGAAGTAGAAAATCCGGCTTGATTCAAGTTAAAACCAATGAGGGTCCCAATTTGGATCCACCGGCCCTTCTAGGTATACACCCTCGTAATTTCTAGGAAGAAAAATCGAAGATCGACCAAACTTCACATAGATACTAAGTATCCAATCATAGGAATAGTCATAAAACGTTGACGCCCCAAACAAACTTTTAAGGGGGCAGCAGCATTTTGAATGTCAAAAAGGTCCAAATTGGACCCTCCGGCCCTTCTAGTGTTAATATTTCTAGCGGATCTTTCATGTGAACAACTTTTGAATTATAATTTTGATCTAGCTGGTTTATTAAAATATCTCTTAGTTTTGCGTTCGAGTTAATTATATATGGCAAATCATTCTTTCTGAGCTCTGATGAAAAATAGTCATAAAAATACTTAAATTTCGTTCACCAGTGTTTTAATTATCTTTTCCAGCTATACATTGATTCATTCCTAAATTTTCTAACTCTTTTCTCAGGAAAGATGCAATTTTATTATTTAAATCCAAATTTTCGTCCCGAGGAGGGTTACCAGATGGGTCGGGTCGATATCCAGGACACTTACAAAAGCTCTAAAGAAAAAGGTCATCGACTTTATTTCGTTTCACATTGAATTGCATGCACATTGGGGGAAAATCTGTCATTCACACTTTTCACTGAAATCAAACAAAACATAACCTAGTAATTGGCGTTCAATTCGCAATTGGCGTTTGAAATCAAAAGATTACTCGAAAAAATCTGGTTCCGTAAAAAACAGGACATTTTCATACTTTATAAGAAAAACTAGGACACCAGGACAGATAGAGCAGAACTAGGACATGTCCCGGAAAACCAGGACGGTCTAGTAACCCTAGTCCCGAGATGTATCCATACAGGCAAAGTCTTGTTCGTTATCTTCAAAAATACCTCATCTGGAACGGAATCGATTGACGAGTTAATTTGTACTTCGTTACGTTCATTATCGTTTCGTTTGTTAAGGCATTCGTTTCTATATCATTGGCAGGGACATTACTAATGTGTTATTGAGATACAGTTCTTTTAAATTTACCAAATGCTTTGTTTAAAGTTTTTTTATATAAGTGGACCTTTCCTACACGGAAAAAAATTGAGCTGCGACAGGGATATTATTCCTTATTATAGCTAGACATTTAGCTGAAAACGAACGAAGAAATTTAGAAAGATCCCTGGAACAGCGAAAATGAATATCCTTGACCATTTTCCATATACCAGGGATATCGTATAGTCAAACCCCTTATAAGTATAGCTATGATAGGGATATTGAGAATAGGTGTCTGATGCAATTATCGGAAGAGCGCCGGTGCATTATGGGAGCAGCGAAATAAAATGGCGACGGACTAATCGGGAGCAGTGACAGTTGAGACTTACTTTGGACAATTAAACGCTTTTTACCACTTAAAATGTGCGCGAATGTTAATATTAAATGGAGTTTATGATGCAGTAATAATAATTTACATTTGTTTCGATTGTAGGCAATAACTATGTTGCAATATCAAAAGACGCGATAAAAACCACAAACTTGACCTCCAAATGAAATACACGGATTTCAGAGAAATTCATTTTCGCGATACCAGACGAATGATTGACTAGTGTAAATCAATATATTTCTATAACAACTAATTTTTTTTCTAATCTGAAGATAATACAGTTACACATAATCTGTTGAAAATAATAAACTTTCGAACTTCTAACTAAACGTTTTACCGCATCCAAGCGTACACTTTCTTTTTTTTATTGAACGATTAAGCCATTTCCCTTTCGGGGTAGGCGTGACTCACTCGGTAGGGGAAAGGAGTAGTGTGTGGAAGGGATAGAGATTTTTCAGATTGATCCAGAATTCTCGTGCTGTTAAAATAAATAACACGTTCGTTCCGCAACACTGCTCCGACCCAGGTTGCTAATCAATCTCTCTAGCAATCACCCCAAGCGAAGAACCTCACGAAGTCGTTGTGTAAG
>NC_046664.1:64963902-64980317 GCF_010883055.1 Belonocnema kinseyi
CATTTACTTTACCTTGATACACTTGTTTCGTTAGTCGTTCATTTGGCATTCTCTCAACATGTCCGAACCATCTTAACCGATTTCTTTCCCATGTGTCTACTGAGTTTAATATATTCTCGATTCACTCTTTCACCTCAAGAATTTTTTTTCCGTATACACTTTTTATTCTAGATATCTTTTTAGTTGGGGTTATTGGATCCGTCGGGAACACCTTCTCGTTCTCATCGTTATCATTCTCCCCCCTTCCTTCTTACTTATCTTGACCATCGTCCCCCTCTAATAACATTTTCTCTTCTCTTCCTCTGTCAATTCTGGAATTATTTCCTGCTGGCTTGTCTTCCTCGGTATTACCTTTTTTGTGCCCCCTTGATCACATTGCTTTATTACATCAATACATCGCTAATCGTTCTTCATTCGTTATCGTCCATAATCGTTTTAAATAACAATATCACTGTGCTCCTAGCTTAGCTGACCGAATAACAAGTATGACCGAGGGTACGACTAAGTTGAAGCAGGTAAATACGTCCACATTTGAAATCAGAATTTCATTCGCATTTACCCTAGTCCCATCTGCAGTGATAAACGCACGTTGTCAGTCGTTGCACAAGTGAACCAACGGAATAATTTGGGAGGTATGTTAAGCTGGCACAACACTATGAAAGTATAGAGATGTAACCTATTTCATAATTTAGGTCTCATTTAGCGCTAATATGGGCCCGTGGTCCTAAATTCTGGGCTCTTTTATTTAAAAAAAAAATAGTGTTTCCGCTAGCTTAACGTTAAGCTGGCCGAACATTGCTGCAAAAAGGGCTAAAAATGATTTCACGCAAAATTCACTTCGAACAATAATTTAGGGCTCATTTAGGGCTCTGGGAATATGATAATGGAAAATTAAAAAAATTGTTTAAACAATTTATTGTAAAATTCGAATACCATATTTATGGAGCCCCAAGTGAGCCTTAACCTAGGGTAAAGGAAGAAAATTTTTTACACATTGTTTAAACAATTTTTTTTAATTTTCCATTATCATATTCCCAGAGCACTAAATGAGCCCTAAATTATTGAATAAAGTAAATTTTTGCGTTAAATCATTTTTAGCACGTTTTACATCAATGTTCGACCAGCTTAACGTTAAGCTAGCGCAAACACTATTTTTTCAAACAATAAAAGAGCCCAAAATTTAGGACAACGGGCCCAAATTAGTCCTCAATGAGCCTTAAATTATGCGAGGAGTAAAAATGGGTTTAATTGTTTTCTTCATGTATTTTTTTATAACGTTAAGGTGGCACAACACCATGTATAACCAAAAAAAAGGGTAAAGGAAATATCACGCGACCTTCGGTCGATGATTTTTTAGTAGCCTTAAATGAACCTGAAATTATGAAAGAGAAAAGAAAAGAAAATATTTTGTTTTGGCAAATTTGTTTAAACAAAAATTGTTTAAAAATTATGTTTTTAATTTTTTAATTAATATATTTCTAGAGCCCTTAGTGAGTCTTAAACTATTGTATAAGGTGAATTTTTTGTAAAATCATTTTTATAACGTTTATACAACAATCTTGAACCAACTTATTTTTAAGCTACTTCAAACACTATTTTTTACAAAAAATACGAGAGCCCAAAATTTAGGACCACGGGCCCAAATTAGTCCTCAATGAGCCCTAAATTATGCGAGGAGTAAAAATGGGTTTAGTTTTTTTCTACATGTATTTTTTATAACGTTAAGGTGGCACAACACCATGTATAACCAAATAAAAAGGGCAAAGGAAATATCACGCGACCTTCGGTCGATGATTTTTCAGTAGCCTTAAATGAGGCTGAAATGATGCAAGAGAAAAGAAAATATTTTGTTTTGGCAAATTTGTTTAAACAATTTATTGTCAAATTCAAATACCATATTTATGAAGCCGCAAGTGAGCCTTAACATAGGGTAAAGGAAGAAAATTGTTTACTTTATTTTTACTAGAATTATTTAAACAATAATTGTTCAAACAATTTTTTTAAATTTTCTATTATCATATTCCCAGAGCCCTAAATGAGCCCTAAACTATTGTATAAGGTGAATTTTCCGTGAAATCATTTTTAGCACGTTTTACAGCAATGTTCGGCCAGCTTAACGTTAAGCTAGCGCAAACACTATTTTTTTTAAATAAAAGAGCCCAAAATTTAGGACCACGGGCCCAAATTAGCCCTAAATGAGTCCTAAATTATTAAATAGGTTACATCTCTATACCTTTATAGTGTTTTGCTAGCTTAATATACCTTAATTTGGGGTCTGTGTATTGTGATTTAATAATACTTAAAAATGCTAGGATTGTGTGAATAGGTATGTTAAGCTGGCACAACACTATGAAGGTATAGAGATGTAACCTATTTCATAATTGAGGGATCATTTACGTCTAATTTGGGCCCGTGGTCCTAAATTTTGGGCTCCTTCTTTTTTAATAGTGTTCGCGCTAGCTTAACGTTAAACTAGCCGAACATTGCTGCAAAAGGTGCTAAAAATGATTTCACGGAAAATTCACCTTCTACAATAATTTAGGGCTCATTTAGGGCTCTTGAAAAATCATCGACCGAAGGTCGCGTGATATTTCCTTTGCCCTTTTTTTGGTTATATATGGTGTTGTGCCACCTTAACGTTATCAAAAATACATGAAGAAAACAATAAAACCCATTTCTCCTCCTTACATAATTTAGTGCTCATTGAAAACTAATTTGGGCCCGTAGTCCCAAATTTTAGGCTCTCGTATTTTTTGTAAAAAATAGTATTTGCAGTAGCTTAACAATAGGTTTGTTCAAGATTGCTATAAAACGTTATGTAAATGATTTTACTAAAAATTTACCTCATAGAATAGTTTAGGGCTCATTACGGGCTCTGGGAATATAATAATTAAAAATTAAAAAAAAAGGTTTAAACAATTTCTGTTTAAACAAATTTTTTTATTTTTCATTATCATATTCCCGGAGCCCTAAATGAGCCCTAAATTATTGTATAAGGTGAATTTTTCGTGAAATCATTTTTAGCACGTTTTACAGCAATGTTCGGCCAGCTTAACGTTAAGCTAGCGCATTTTTCAAAAAATAAAAGAGCCCAATTTTAGGACCACCGGCCCAAATTAGCCTCAATTGAGCCCTAAATTATGCGAAGAGTAAAAATGGGTTTAATTGTTTTCTTCATGTATTTTATATTAAGTTAAGGTGGCACAGCACCATATATAAAAAAAGGCAAAGGAAATATCGCGCGACCTTCAGTCGATGATTTTTCAGTAGCCTTAAATGAGCCTGAAATTATGCAAGAGAAAAGAAAAGAAAATATTTTGTTTTGGCAAATTTGTTTAAACAAAAATTGTATAAACATTTTTTTAAATTTTTAATTATTATATTCCCAGAGCCCCTAATGAGCCCTAAACTATTATATAAGGTGAATTTTTAGTAAAATCATTTTTATAACGTTTTACAGCAATCTTGAACCAACTTATTTTTAAGCTATTGCCAACACTAGTTTTTACAAAAAATACGAGAGCCGAAAAATTTGGGACTACGGGCCCAAATTAGTTCTCAATGAGCACTAAATTATGCGAGGAGAAAAAATAGGTTTTATTGTATTTTGCATGTATTTTTTATAACGTTAAGGTGGCACAACCTCATATATAATCAAAAAAAAAGGGCAAAGGAAATATCACGCGACCTTCGGTCGATGATTTTTCAACAGCCTTAAATGAGCCTGAAATTATGCAGGAGAAAAGAAAATATTTTTTGTTGCAAATTTGTTCTAAAAATAATTGCTTACACAATTTATTGTAAAATTTAAATACCATGTTTATGGAGCCCCAAGTGAGCCTTAACATAGGGTAAAGGAAGAAAATTGTACTTCATTTTTAGTAGAATTGCTCAAACAAAAATTGTTTAAACAATTTTTTTAAATTTTTCATTATCATATTTCCAGAGCCCTAAATGAGCCCTAAAGTATTGTATAAGGGGAATTTTCCGTGAATACATTTTTAGCACCTTTTACAGCAATGTTCGGCCAGCTTAACGTTAAGCTAGCGCAAACACTATTTAAAAATAAAATAAAAGAGCCCAAAATTTAGGACCACGGGCCCAAATTAGCCCTAAATTATGAAATAGGTTACATCTCTATATCTTCATAGTGTTGTGCCAGCTTAACATACCTGTGAAAAATTACCATGTTAAATTTAAAATTGATTCAGTATCATCAGTCGCACATAAACACACACCTGCTTTATACTTTTGCAGGAAATTTACAAACACTTTGTTTTCGGTTGTTTCTGGAAAGAAAAAATAATTAATAGGCGCTTTGATATACACATTTACTTATCGTAAAATTTGCACATGTTCAGTAAGCTTACTTTAATATTTTGTTTTAATTTACAAGCTATGTCTTTTATATCGTTATTTCTTTCTTCTACATATTCGTTATTAAACATATATTTCTTTAATAATTTTTCTTTACTTTTCCTTCGTTATTTATTGTCAGAGCCTGCGAGAATTCAATACATCGAAAAATCGGAGCCTTTCAGCTCTCATCTCCTTTAACAATGCTCAATTCTGCGAATAGACATTTGCGACATAAAATAAAATTTCAATTCCTGCGGTCCTTGTTAACTAAAAAACCTGATTGTTACTAAATCATTTTCAATTGTCATGTTTAACCATTAAAAACACTCGCTTTAACCATCATTCACACATCGTTAGTATTTCAAACTCCTTACAATTGCTCGAGCGACATTTCATTGTTTGATTCATCCTACAAATCCACACCTGTAGTTTGGCTTCCAAAACGTGTATTCAGATCTCCCTCGTTCTGCATATCTTTTCGTCTTTCTTGTCCATTGTAGACCAGAAAGTACTACACTTGCGTAGCACGTAGACGAGATCTCTTCTTTAGCAAATGCACAAGATACTTCCAAACTAAATGGTTTAAATTCTGCCTCGTATATTATTTATTTTTCTGTTGATATTCCACTATTTACACAAATTCACTGAGGCAGTTGTAGCGTGCCGCAGGCATATAACCTTATGGAGGTATAGTCAGGGAATTGAAAAGACAGTAATAAAAAGACAGTAAAAAAAGATTGTAATAAAAGTGGTCACTCAATCTTTATACCACGCTTGATTCTGGATTACTAATTAGTACGAGCGTGAGAGCCGGTAGAGGCTTGTCGCGGAGTGGGAGTGAACATGGTAGGGCCGAAGGGGGAGCGAGTCCCCACTTTCACATACAAGTGCACAGATGCACTTAAAATTCGTGTAAAAATCCAAAATCTAGATTGTAGATCCTGGATTACAAAAACGCGGATATATCATCAACTACAATAAACAAAATTGTCCTTTTTTTGTAGAACGTGATAATTTATATTCTGAAATAGCATCACACTGTTTTCCATAAACCCCCTTTTTCGCCTTATTAAATAATTCCTCTTTTTCCTCTGTTCTCAAAAAAGCTCCCCTTTTTATCGTTTTTTTTTCGCTTAACAGCATGTGACTCAAATACCTACAGTGGGTGCCAAAAGTATTCGCCCACCTCTTCTTTATGACTGAATAAATTCTCTTAATTTTAATTATACCAGAGTTAAAAAAATGTCTCTTTAACAGATTGATTGTTTTAAAAATTCTGTTTAAAATAAGCCCAGGGTGAAGCCGAATTTGTCTATGTCTTAAGTAGATTTTGCAAAAATAGTGTAAATTTCAATGTTTTCTTAAATTTTCAATAACTTCCGAATTAGTCGACATTTTTCAATGTTCTTGGGCTCATTTAGAAACTTTTTTCACCGTATCACAACAGCTTACAAGTATAAATGGTAAAAAAATTTCTTTTCGAATTGCAAGAACTTGAAGTTGTGATAAAGAAGTTGGATAAATTTGAAAACATCTTATCTGTAGGCAAATCAGAATAAAAGTTAAATAAATATATATTTTGGGGAAATTACATAGAAACTTCATGATTCTATGTTTCATATCTTTAAAAAATATATTTTTGTTACCAAAAATAATATTTCAATTTTTCCAAGTTTTTTGTTACAACTTCAAGTTCTTGCAGTTCAAAAATAAATTTTTTACAATTTATACTCGTAAGTTGTTGCGATATGGTGAAAAAAACTTCAAAATGAGCCCGAGAATATTGGAAAATGTTGACTATTTTGGAAGTTATTGAAAATTTAAGAAAACATTGAAATTTACAATATTTTTGCAATATCTATTTAAAAACTAGACAAATTGGCTTCACCCTGGGCTTTATTTTAATCAGAATTTCGAAAACAATCTAACTTCTAAGGAGACATTTTTTTAGCTCTGGTACAATTAAAATGAAGAGAATTTATTCAGTCATAAAAAAAGAGGTGGACGAATACTTTTGGCACCCACTGTATGCTACCGACCTCACTTTATGAGTTCACTGCATATTTTTTTTAAACTTAAGAACTTTTTTTTTGAAAATAAAATATCGCTCTGAAACTGGAAAAGGGAAAAAGGATCAGAAGACCATAAACTACGTTTATGTATTGGTTGAAAATTCCACTGTTTTGTTGTACATTTATCTTTTTAGATGTAAAATTAAACTTTTGGTTTAATAATTTGTCATTGGGTAGAATAATCCTCTTTTTTGCTTGAAAGTTCATTCTTTTTAATCAAAAAGACTACTATTTCATTTTTTTCAGAATTCATCTCTTTCAGTTAAAAATTCTAATATTTAGTTATTAATTCTTTCTTTTGTACTGAAAATTCATCTTTTGCTAGAAAAGTAATGTTTTGTCGTCGTTGAAAATTTCATTATTTATTTAAGGGATTGTTTAAACGCTTTTATCAGTGAGTAGATGTTACATTTTCATCTGATAAATTTTCAGAAATATTCATTAATTCACGAAACAAACGAAATTGTTATATAATAAGACCCTACTTATCAGCAATCTCATAGAAACAGACCTCTGCTTTAAAAATTTAACATATACTCCCTGGTGAAGACGTTTAACCTTTATAGGTATCATTATTAACTATTAAAAATTCGACTATTTGTTGGAAAATTAAATTATTTTTTTGAAAGTTCAACTATTTTATTAAGGTCATATTTTTAATCGAAATTTCAACTGTTTTTCTGATAATGATTTTTGCTTTAAATTCATTTTTTCGGGTTTATAAATCAATTTTTTTCTTAAAAATTCGGCTCGGTAGCTACAGAAAGCCCAACTCTTGTTTAAAATACAATATCTTTAAACTTCAAATCTTAATAACATGTCCCCTGCATTAATGTTATTTAAAAGAATTTATTGCATTATTGCATTCCTTTTTTATTGAAAAATTCTCCTATTTGCCCTGTTTTAAGAGCTTGTTGGGTTGTAAAGTCTGAAATTATTTTTACAGTTATTTTCAAAGTGTATAAAATAATTAAATTATTGTGGAATAATAATTATTATAAACGCTGAAAATCAATCCGGGAATAATGTAATTTTTGACCCGGAAAACCGGGAAATAGCCTGGATTTTTTAAAAGTTTTGAGTGTCTAAGAGTGTGGAGTGTTAGATTTTTGGTAAAGCTTACCGTGTGAAGGATAATTGTTGTGTCAAGTAAAATTGACCCTGAAATCGGATAAAAAATTAGACTTAGTTTTTCCGTGTCTAATCTAAGATGCGAGGTACGTTTACTTGAATGTTGTTCCAGAATTCCGATCTGCTATATGGTTCCGCGAGATTGGTATTTGCTCCGGTTCGACTCGCCTTGATAATCAACATCAACACTACAACTTGTATCTGCTACTCAATAAGTCAGTATTGTATGTACAAGAGCAAGTAAGCCCAGTACCGTAAAATGTTCCACGGCCTGAGTCGTGGTCGGTCGGCCTCCATTTGGCTTTGGCTTGCCCGTTGCAGCGACAGACATGCTGGCAACAGTCACTTTATACATGTGAACCAACACATATTTAAAACTTGGCTGATTGCACTTGCAACTCTCTGTGTTTATATGCACTTGTAGGTACGCAAGAGATCCGCACTTGTGAGCCAAAGTCGCATAAACTTAAGTAGTACCTGCAATCCTGCATATGCACGTGTGACTCGCTCTTGGGGATATAATAAATATATCAATATTTAAATCCTGAATGAAATGAGTCTAGGGTGAATTTCTATTGCTGATTTTTTAAGAAACTATTGCAAAAATAGTGCATATTGTAATTTTTAATGTTTTCCACATTTAAGTTTTCTCACATTTCAAGAGTAAATTTCTAACGAGTCACAGAAACTTATGAACATAGTTATTCAATTTTTTTGCACTGTGAAACAAGTTCAAGTTGGAATTTTAAAAAATTGAAGAAATTGGAATAAAATTTAAATTACTGTATATTTGAAAGGATTCTTAAAGAAAATGCATGATTACTTATTTTATGAACTGCTTGCATCATACAAAAAAAATTTCAACAATTATTATGACAAGTTACTTCGATTTAATAGATAATTATCTTTATCATGAGCACAAGAATATTGAAAAATGTTTATTATTTTGAATATCATAAAATTTTAAGAAACCTTACCATTTGATCCACACAGAAAAAAGCTAGACCACACGGAGAAAAATGGATTATACCCGCTAATTAAAAATATGTTATCAGATATAATCTTGGACTATTAACTATGGGACAGCGATCCAGATTATACGAACTAAAATATGCAGATATTAAAGAATAGATAATACCGGATAAAATCTTGGATTATAAATTGAAACAGAAGATTTTTAAATTTATAATCTAAATATAATAAAGCCTAAAATCTAAGATATTAGAATCTATAATGCAAGATATTAAAATCAATAATCCAATATCCTAAAATATAATATCCAGTAAATGACGAACTATGTTCCAAGGTATTAAATCTACCGTCCTAAAATATTAAAATTCCCAGAGTTCAATAAATCTAAAAAACTTATTAGTGTTGTGTGTGGGGGGGGGGGCAAATTAAAATTAAAACGGGAATAAGTAACTCAAAATTTTTAAACAATTACGTAACTACCGTTTGCAGCATGCTTTATTCAGTGTTCTTTTTGATTTTCAAACGCAAAAAAATCTGGTCCACGATTTTGAGGTTATTTTATTTACAGAAGTACCTAGGCTCTAGGCAAATCGAAAGTTACCGTCTACTCTTGAAGTTGATTGATTTTTACATTCTCATATCTGAGAATGTAATGTAATCGTCCAAATTTTCGATCTCTGGTTTTTAACGGATCTTTACGTTTCGGCACTCGCAGAATCCGAAAATCATAAAATTTCATCGGTGTCTGTATGTCTGTATGTATGGTTACCTGAATTTTGTAGCCACGCTAACTTTTGAAGGATTTGTTCAATCGAGTTCGCATTAGATACACTTCTGAAGGTGCCCAAAATGAAGGTTAAGTTCGTTAATCAGATATTTCGAAACAAAATTAAAAAATTGGGCGCATTTTCAATATTTTGAAATTTTAAAAAATGTTGTCGAAGTTTCTTATAGATGGGTGAAAGACTTGCAAATTATCTAAATAAAATTTTTTATTTTGATGAAAATTATAAAAATTATATACTTTTCAAAATTTTCAAAAAATAGAAAAATAGATTTTTTTCATAGATCCAAAAATTTCATTCAAAATTTTCACTAGATACCAAATATATTTCAAAAATATTCTAACCGAATTTTTTGATTAGCCGAAAGTTAAAAAAATGAGAGCCTGTATAACGTAACTGTTAAGCGCGAAGCGCGATTTTCGCAATGAGAATGTAATCGTCAAGGCCGTAGGTACTTTGAAAACCTTCTTTAATGACAAATTAAAAGAAAGTGTTCAGCTTCACTTAAGAAAAGGGAAAATGATTAAACAACCACAGCAGGGCCCTATTAGAATCAGAAAAAATAAAATGTGATCATTATTTTGCAATATCAGAATAAGCAGTACCAGACCAAGGTACAAAAAAATGGTAATAGACATTTGATGTAATAGTTGTTAACATAGAATCTAGAAAATTTCGCATTGTGGTCTGTGCACAAATGTGGAGTGTAATGCAAAGACCGAGCGCAGAGACTTTGTATTATTTCCTGAATAATATACACATAATTTGCGAAACACAGAACACGCGGAGCAGGACGCAGAGAAAAAACGGATGCGCGCGCACGCCTGCATGTTTAATAATCTCCACATGTTAAGAATAACTAAAGAACTAAGTAACCGTTTTACCTGTAATCTATGCAGACACTTTCTTTGAGTTTAATATAATGGAAGTTCATACGCGGGCTTCACGCGCGACCCACTGATTTACTTGCAATTATTTTATTTGTAAATGAATTTTAATATGATACCGCGATATTCATTTTTGCTTTAATAATTTTTATTTGTGCACGGATCCGCACGGGTACCCTCAAAAGATGCATAATAAATTATTGCGCAACACTAAACATTTTTAAGCAAGTTTGGAAAAAACATATAAGATGTTGGTGCGTACAACTTTTCATAGAAATACATGGTACAGGGAGAGAACAAAACGGCTGTGGTCACCGCGACTCGCGGTGCTGATGCGCGTGACGGGAAAAAAGTGCTTCAAAATACTCGAGAATATGCATAAGTGACGTGTTCACGGTGACCTCGCGAGTGCTACACGGTTGTCATGCGCTTAAGTTACAGTTCGGTTTTTCACGACAGCCACCACTGCGATCACAGTGTTCCGAATTATTTTCACGCGCATGAGCACTATTATGTCGCAGCGGTGTGAACCGTTTTTTACAATCCTGGCAACCGTTTAGGGCTTATGCATCAGCTGATCGTAAAAATGTAAACCGATTGACGTCGTTTTGTATCTGCTCATCTATTTATGGTAAGTGATCCACTTATTATCATAGTTTCAATAAAAAATAATATATCAATAATATTTAAGCGATGTAAGTGGTCATTAATGAATATTTTTTTCATTTTTTAACGTTGGAAAATATTTAAATGTTGGTAATCCAAAAAGTGCCAAAGAGCATTTTGGCGAAAATAGGTTTATTGACCCACAAATTATTTAAAAACTAATTACACATCGCGGTAAAAGCATTTGTTCCAACTCGCGTTTTTTAGTATAGTAATAAAAATTAGGTATGCAGCAGGGTGTCAAGGAGCATGCCGTACTTAACCTCCATACAGTGTGTTCTTTACATTTTTGTGACATTTTACAAGTGATTCGTTTCTTCTTCAGCGTTTCTTGATAATTTAAATAAAAAATTAATTGTTTTAAACAAAGCTAAGTATGCCTGTGCCATCCTAACCTAAAACTTGACATTTTTTTAAATGCGAATTTTTTGTCATGTGACTAGTTTGGCTTTTCTTCGCCAATAAAATCTATTCCAAATAGTGTGAAAAATATATAAATAATCACATTTACTCACTTTCAAGAGGAAAAAAGCAAAAAAACAATATTTCACATCGTGACACCATCACACAAAATTTAATTTCCTCCGAACTGAATAACTTTTTTAGAGAAAAAATGTTTAATTTTCATTTAGCATCCTCATGTCTCGATAGCATGTTTTTATTTTCGTAAAAAATAATAATTATACTTTTGATTGATTGATTTTTAAAACAAATTGATTTTTAAAACCTGTGAAATTCAAGAGTCAGCATTTTCGATTAATCTTGTTAGAACTGCTTTTTGCATCAAACTTTTTTTGTTTATATTCGCAAACTCAATATTTTAGGAGAATTTATTTATTTATTTTCAAGCTAAAAATTGAATTTTTTATCTTAACTCTCAGTCGAGCTTGCTCCAATTTTAGGTTAGTTTCAGTTTGAGATTGTCAACTTCCACATCAATTTCCTCTAAACTGGCTAACTTTTTCTGACTAAACTTTTTTGCCCTCAATTCAGTAATTTTTTGAGCTCGGGAGTACACTTTGTTTTTATCCTTAAATGGTGATTTCTATTTTAGAGAATATTGTTTAACTC
This sequence comes from Belonocnema kinseyi, assembly GCF_010883055.1. NCBI lineage: Eukaryota > Metazoa > Arthropoda > Insecta > Hymenoptera > Cynipidae > Belonocnema > Belonocnema kinseyi. The sequence continues at coordinate 64,975,846 of NC_046664.1, forward strand.
ATCTGCAAAGTTGCCAAAATGTCTCTTAGTACCTTTTGCACACGAGGGTTTAAATGATCAAATTGCTGCTTTCAATATTTAAATCATTATTTCTTGTTTTCAAATCGACCTTTATACTCAATTAAATTTCAAAAAATAATTAAACGCGGCGATTCACAGTTCAGAGCCAAACGGTTGCCAGGACTGTGAACAAAACGGTTCACATCACTCCGATATAACAGTGCTGCTGCGCGTGAAAATAATTCGAAACACTGTGATCGCAGTGGTGGCCGTCGTGAAAGTCCGAACTGTGACTCACGCGCATGACAACCGTGTAGCACTCGCGTGGTCACCGTGAACACGTCACTTTTACGTATTCTCGAGCATTTCAAAGCACTCTTTTCCCGTCGCGCGCATCAGCACCGTGAGTCGCGGTGACCACAGCCGTTTCGTTCTCTCCTAGTAAATAATATCGACTCGAGAGAAGTCCAAATGTCAAGCCATTTCAAACGCCCCTAGTGCTTGCATGTGTGACCATCTACGACGTAAGACCGGGTTGTGTACTCGAATTTTGAAAACCCGACTAAACTCGGGAGGTGATTTTCTACAGTTCCATGGCCAAATGTTTAGACAACTGAGAGTAATACGAATAATTACCTTTGTAGCCGCATTGTTATTAAATTGTACTAAAATTCATACAGACTATTATGAAATTACTGGAAGAAATTAATAAAAAGAAATAATTACTGAAACAAAAATTAAAATTTTTACCATCATAGAGTTTTCATTTCTTTTTTAATTCTTATTAAATATAGAGTGCATGCATTTTCTCATAAAAACTAATTTGTTTAAAATGTTCAAATGACTCAAAATCTGAGTAATAATCAAGTTCTGAATTTGTTTATGAAATTTATTTTAATAATAAATAGTTAGTGTAAATTTGCAAAGTGTCGTAGTAAAAAGTCATGGAAATACATTCTTTGTTGATTCCGTAAACAAATTAAGCCTATTGTTCAAAAAATTCCCAAACTCTTAATTTGCTCACGAAAGTAGTTCAAATAATAAATCCTGAAAATTTGATTATTATAATTAATCGGACAGATGTTCTTAGTTGAATTTGTAAAAAAACTGACCCTTTCCTTTTTTAAATATCCAAATTCTGATTTTTTTATGAAAGTTCTTTAAATAATTAATAATTCTTGCAAATTTACGTCTCACTTCAAAAATAGCCAAACTATGAAATTGTTGATACAATTTTGTTAAATAATTAATAATTGTAAATTTTCAAAGCATCAGAGGAAAAAAACCATTGAAAAGATATTCTTGGTTAATTATGTTAAAAAATAGAGCCTACTCGTAAAAAAAACCAAACTCTTAATTTTGCAATTGAAATTGTTTCAATAATTAATAGTTCCTGTAAATTTACAAAGCAACATTGAAAAGAGTCATCGAATGGACCTTCCTAGTTGATTTCGAAAACAAATTGACTCGTAGCATAAAGGCCAAACTCTTAATTTTTTAATTAAAATTGTTTAAATAATTAATAGTTCTTGTAAATTTGAAAAGCAACATAGAAAAAGAGTCATAAGATAGACATTTTTAGTTCGCTCCGTAAACAAATTCACTCGTAGAAAAAGGTTAAACTTTTAATTTTGCAATTGCAATTCTTTAAATAATTAATTTTTGTTGTAAATTTGCAAAGCAACATAGAAAGAAATTATCAGATAGACATTCGTAGCTGAGTCCGCAAACACATTGACCCTTACAAAAAGTGCACTTTCAATTTTTTAATTAAAATTGTTTGAATAATTAATACATCTTGTAAATTTGCAAAGCAACATAGAAAAGAGTCATCCGATAGACATTCTTGCTTGACTTCGTAACAAAATTAACTCGTATAAAGAAGGTCAAACTCTTATTTTTAAATTGAAATTCTTTAAATAAATAATAGTTCTTGTAAATTTTCAAAGCAATATGGAAAAGAGTCTTCGGATGGAGATTCTAAGTTGATTTCAAAAACAAATTGACTCGTAGGAAAAAGGTTAAACTCTTATTTTTAAATTGAAATTCTTTAAATAAATAATAGTGCTTGTAAGCTTGCTAAGCAATATAAAAAAGAGTCATCGGATAGACCTTCTTTGTTGACTCAACAAACACACAAACTCTTAGAAAAAGGTCACTTTTAGTTTTTCAATTAAAATTGTTTGAATAACTAATAGTTTATTTAAATTTGCATGGCAAAATAGAAAACTGTCATCGGATAAACTTTCTTAGTGGACTCCGCAAACAAACAGGCTCGTAGAAAAAAGGTCAGTTTTAATTTCTTAATTAAAATGGTTTAAATAATGAATAGTTTATGTAAATTTTCAAAGCAATATAGAAATGAGTCATCGTACAGGCATTCTTAGTTGACTTCGGAAAAAAATTGACTCGTAGGATAAAGTCCAAACTTTTAGTTTTTAAATTAAAATTGTTTATATAATTAATAGTTCTTGTAAATTTGAAAAGCAGAATAAAAAAGAGTCATTGTATAGACATTCTTAGTCGACTCCATCAAAAAATTGACTCTTATAAAAACGGTTAAACTTTTAGTTTTTAAATTGAAATTCTGTAAATAATTAATAGTTCTTGTAAATTTGCAAAGAAAAATAGAAAGCAGTAATCGGATAGACATTATTGGCTGACTCCGCAAACACATTGACTCCGCAAATACATTGACTCTTAAGAAAAGGGCATTTCTAATTTTTAAATTAAAATTGTGTAAACAATTAATACATCTTGTAAAATTGCAAAGCAACGTAAAAAAGAGTTATCTTATAGACATTCTTACTTGAATCCATGAAAAAATTGACTTGTAGAAAAAAGGGGAAACTTCTAATTTTTCAATTAAAATTGGTTAAATAATTAACAGTTCTTGTAAATTTACAAAACAATATAGAAAATAGTCATCGGATAAACACTCTTAGTTGGACTCCGCAAACAAACTGGCTCTTTGAAAAAAGGACAATTTTAGTTTTTTAATTAAAATTGTTTAAATAATTAAAAGTTTATGTAAATTTGCAAAGCGAAATTGAAAATAGTCATCGGGTAGACATTCTTAGTTAACTTCGTAAACAAACATACTTGTAAAAAAAAGGGCAAACTCTTAATTTTTTAATAAAAATTGTTTCAATAATTATTAGTCTTTGTAGATTTACAAAGCAACATAGAAAAGAGTCATTGGATAGACATTCTTAGTCTTAATTTTCAAATTAAAATTGTTTAAATGATTAATATTTCTTGTAAATTTACAAAGCAACGTAATAAATTAAACGTTTTCTTTAAAAAATAGCCATTTATGAAAATTCTTGAAATAATTACAATGTTTGAAGATTAAATAATTGTTAAAAAACAAGTATGAGCTCCACTCGAATTCGGTACGATCGCTAGGACTGTTTACATCCACAATGTAAACAGATCCCTCGAACATGCCTTGACGCCTTATATACTATTAGAGCTAGCTTTGAATGAAATACAAGTCAAAATTGTGCAATTCAAACTCCAGACTCGTCTTGTATCCCTAGCATTTACCGCCGCCAAACGGATCACTCGGGAAGCGCACTTCGGTGGAAATGCCTTGGTTTCATAAGGGTGCTTTCATGTCTGCAAGCAGGCAGCCTGCATGCAGAAAACCCATAAGAGTGAGAGAGATAAAGAATCGTCCATCTCTTTCACTCTTATGGGGTTTCTGCATACAGGCTGCCTGCTTGCAGAGACATGAAAGCACCCAATACGCAGCTCTGTTCTTAACCTAAAAATGATTCTAGATCGCATTTCGTTGCGCATGCGTTGGCTTCATAAAAGATTCCTTTGATCTCGATTCTAAAGAATAGGCGGCGCGTTTAAATCCAACCAATAGGACAAGAGATTATGTGACTTCAGACTTCGAGATTATATCGCAACCTCTTTTTTATGATAGAATTCTCGATTCACGCGTTTCCCTCAAGAAATTTTTTCCGTGTGGGCTTATATATATATTTTTTTGGTTCTTCATATTTTCGACGTGATAATTTATTTAGAACTATTATTCAAAACAACTTTAAAAAATAAAGATCAAAACGACAATACGTTTCTCTCTATGAAAAATTAGCTTACCTAAGCCATATTGAAAACGAGGCTTTCGGTTGTCTCCGAAAATTTTCTAAGTTTTTATGGTTTTTCTAGAGTAATAATTATACAGCCATACAAAAAAATAAGTGTGCGGATCTGGTAACAAGACACACGTATTCCTATGGATTTTGGGGCGCTGAATTCAAATTCGGTAGCAAAAATCACCCATCACGTCATGGTTGAGCCATAACCTCAAAAAATCACGAAAAATCATGCACTGAGGCAAATAAATTTCAAAATATTGCCAGTGATGCAAATTTTCACTTCAAAAACATGTCGACAACTGGGAAGGATCAACCCTTGCCTGATATCAACTTATTTAACATAACTTTACCCAACAGAAC
>NC_046664.1:64980417-65010835 GCF_010883055.1 Belonocnema kinseyi
GAATCAGCTTGGGCTTAACCTGCAAAGAGGTCAAACCTATCCTAACCTAAAAAAACCTGACCTAATCTAACCTAACTTCACGTAACACAATTAAACTCATTGTGTTGTCCCGTTGTGTTTGCGGCACCGTTTGATTCAGCTTCGACTTAACCTACATAGAGGTTTAACCTATCCTAACCTAACAAAACCTGACCTAACCTAACCTAGCCGAATGAAATTCAACCACACGTGTAGCTATGTAAGCGTACGGTTCTCTGTCTTAAATGTGTGCTATATTTAATAGGTTAACTCGATCTTAACCTACAAATGAATCTAACTTAACAGAACCTAACGAAATTTTGCTTAACGCAACACAACTTAACTTAAGTGTTCCCGTTTTAACACAATAAAATTCATTTCACTTAAACAGGCAAATGAATAAGAGTTTTATTCAAAAAATTTTTCTCTCTGCTTTTCTTAAACTTAGGGGATATATTTATACTATCTTTCGTGTTTACATTTTATCTTGCTTTTTATTGTAATTAAATTGATTTATAGGCCTACTTCAGTCTATTTTCTGCCTGCTATAACGTGTCCTTTTTTCTTCATTTGTAGGTTGAATTTCATTCGGTTAGGTTAGGTCAGGTTTTGTTAGGTTAGGATAGGTTAAACCTTTATGTATGTTAAGCCGAAGCTGAATGAAACAGTACCGCAATATTTTCTGTTAAATCAGGTTAGGTGAGGTCAGGTTCTGTTGGGTAAAGTTATGTTAAATAAATTGATATCAGACAAGGGTTGTTCCTTCACAGTTGTCGACATGTTTTTGTAGTGAAAATTTGCATCACTGGCATTATTTTGAAATGTATTTGCCTCAGTGCAAGATTTTTCGTCATTTTTTGAGGTTATGGCTCAACCATGACGTGATGGGTGATTTTTGATACCGAATTTGAATTCAGTGCCCCAAAATCCATAGGAATACGTGTGTCTTGTTACCAGATCCACACACTTATTTTTTTTGTGTGGCTGTGTTATCGAATGGAAAAGCTCCATAAGAAAAATTTGTCGACTGGTCAAGCTGAAAACTAAAGTATATTTTTTTCATGCTTAGGCCACCTTTTTTTATCAATCCGAAGAAAATCGAAGAACATTTGTTGTGAGCAGTTCCTACATATATGAAGTGGAATGTATGTCCTACAATATTTAAGTATTTTCCTTAACTTTTTATAATCTTTTTATATTTTAATACTTCTGTTAAAGTTTGTCTGAAGATCCTTATTGTTCTGGTATATACTGTTAATAAACTGAACAATTTTAACACCGCCAAGTTAATCACGTAAAAACTAAAACAAGTAAAATCTGATTTCACTGTAAAATATCTGCAGTCTGCGCATGGCTCCCTCGCTTTGTCTCTGTCTCTTGGATAAAATCACGATACGAGTTTGATGAACACATTAGAAAACCTCGTGAGAGAATGTCGTGCTCCTTGCTAGTCGTTGAACCGTCAAAGAATTCTCGTATGCTACAACCGTCTTAACATCGAACTTGGGCAGTAGCCAAGTCAGCAGCTCGCTCATTTGTCCAGGTGGTTAAACGATCCATCGCATCGGTCCAGTCGAACACTGGTCGTGGGTCGTTTTCGTTGTGATCACAATTTCAAATAAAAGGTAGCAAGGTCTTCTGAATACCAGAGGCCTACAAAGGACAGATTCCTTCTATAATCCCCCAAATCCCTAATCATGCACACGATCAACTTTTTTTCGTATTTAACCTAACGACAGCCTGCTTGACTCATATAGGCCTTTTCAAACTGATCGGTTCTCCATAAAGACCCAGTTCATCCTCTCAATCTTACCTGCTTTGTTGATTACAATCTTCCAAACCTCCTCTCGGTCACGTCATTCCGATCATTGCCCAGAATTAGGGGGAAGGATATTCGACCATGAAATTTACAGACCGTATAGTAAACTTTTATTGCTGGCTATTCTTAGATGTGGTCGTTACTTTGGATTTCGGAATTTAATTAAAAATAGAGATGGAAGTAAGAATTGGGATCAGATTTTATTGGTTCTTTTATCAATTGAATCGATTCTAAACTGAACAAAAAGTACTAATGAATTCAAAGAAATATAGGTTATTAAGTTTGATATTTATTTATTTATAATTTAATGCAAGAAAATCAGGACGTAAAACGATTATGAATTAAAAAATGGATTTCCAAAAACAAAAATTTGTTTTAACTCTTAATATAATATGTCAGTGAGTAAAAATAAATGTTAAAAAACGAACAATTTTGGCCTTGTCCAATCATTATGCCATTTAGAGGTTAATCACTTTTCTTTCAAAATCAGAAATCTATATTTCACCTCATTATTTTGGAGGTCAATAATTCAATCATTGCCACATGTTGCTCATTATGTTTTCGTGGACTACTTTAATTTTTGAAATTATTCTCAACTTCTGTAAATATAGAGTATATGCTAATTTTAACGCTTAAATTACTGTGGTCAAACTTGAAAAATTCCTTAAATGACCAATCACGGCATCGATTACATACGTATGTTACTAGAAAATACTGCTGCTATTATGAAAATATTTTTTAAACTTTAATATAAGTGTTCAAAACTTTCAAATTTTGGCAACAAGAACCCCAACATTATTATCATTAGTATTTATTGATTTATTAATCTGCTATAATATACTATCCATTTAGCTTTTCGAAATGTGATAAATATTGTTTTTAACAACGAAATTTAGACATTATTAACGAAATTAAACCCATTTTATGACTAATAAAACTGTCTTCTGCCAAAATACTAATATTAGGTGCAGAAAACAATTTTATGATTCAACTTCAGGAAAACTGAATGTTTCCTTTGGCTACAAATAAATGGCACTTAAAATTCTTCACACGTACATTTTTGGCAAAACGCTTATATTATTAATGTTTGTTATTAAGCCCCTTTGGTAAAATAAGAGTTGTAGCTTTTTGTATATTTTACTTGAATAATTATTTTTAACAATAGAAATGTATTTTAACATGTTATGACAAAAAAATAAGTTTGAGAAATTAAACATTTCCAGAATTGTTATAACAATTTTAATAATATGGAAGAGATCAAAATTGAATAATTTCAAATCCCATTCGGATGTAAACAGGTTTTCAGTAAAAGAAATTTAAATGAAGTTTCGAATTAATTCAATCTTCAGTTCGAAAGTGTAGGGCAGAGAGGGGTTAAAAGTGCCGCGGGGAAAAAGTGCCACATATTATAAAATGTGGTACTTTAATGTATCATATATGTTTTTATGTAAAAAACAAGGAATTGCCTAATTTAATTTAGGAGCAGTGTTATGAAAAATAAACTTTGGCCACTTTTAACTCCGCCCTACAAATTATTATATTTTGTGTTATCGTATGTGGCACTTCTTCCCCCTGGCACTTTTAACCCCACTCTACCCTACATACAAATTATTCAACTGTGAAGTAGTTGGAAACAATTTTAATTCGAATGCATTCTTTAAATTGAAACCCTAAAAATGAACAATTTTGATCACAAAGCGTTCGAAAGTGAACTTTTGAAATTACTACGTTTTAAATTGAATCTTTAAAAACTATGGAATTTAAAACTTAAAAAAATTAAACAATCAGGTCATTTTCTAAACAAACTAGTTACGTCACTTCTGAATGAGTCAAAACTTATATTTTACGGTAAAATTTGTTAGATTGATTCATTTTGTTAATTTTACCAAGTATTTTTTGATTTAAAAAAATGATTTGGTTGTATCCAAATTATTTATATTTGCTTGAATCAACTAAAACTTATCGTCAAATCTACCGTTGTTTACGTAATTCATATTCTATGCTTTTAAAACTTTTATCAGTGGAATTTCTCTGAGAATTATTGACGTACATCTGGCTATTTGAACCAATGAGAATTCGCTGTTATCAGTGACTATCCACATAAATTGTAGTAGGTTTTTACAGAAACCTCAGTATGTTTTTAATAGGAAACATTCCAAAATAAAAGGAATTTCTTTGAATAGTCTGATTCCTAGTGAATTTTAACTGATTAAAATTGCTAAAAGTCACTAATTTTCAGTATAATTTCACTGATTGAAATTAAGAGATTGTTTGAAGTTTCAAGAAACAAAAATGTATGCATTAAACGAAATATTTTTCAGAGTGTACAATAATTATTGTTTACACTGCGATTATGCTATAGAATAAGGCCTATTTTTAAAGATTATATTTTATACTGAAACCATGTTACATTCTTATTAAATATTAGGTGTGTAGACTTCTATTGTTTCGAGTTCTAATTCTGAACTATGGTTTTTGTTTTTGAATCAAATATTAATTATGTGATGAGTTGACCCTATACACAATAGAAGTCTCTGAAGTCTCAGTTATACAGGTCTGCGCGTATACGAGGAAAAAGCTGTAATTGATTTTCCTGCATATTCCCATTTTGAGTCCTAAATTTTCTGCATAAAGATAAATTCAAACTGCTATATGTGATACTATGAATTTTAGAGTTAAGTATATCACAAGCTTTAAATTTGGAGGAAAGAAAATTTTACTTCTCACTTGCTCGTGATATTGTTTTACTTTTCAAGTTTTATCTTAAGATAAATATGAACAGGATTTTACATTATGACATTAGCTCACAACTCTCATTGAAAGTTTGTCTATTGTCTCGATCATAGGTCTCAAATTATGCAGAAATCATTCTTCATTCAGAGCAATAATCGCAAACTTAGTTTGAAACTTTTTTATGCAGTTTCAATTTAAAACCTATTGTTAAGTATAGATTTTAGTGCGTCTCAAATATTGTAGAATATTCGAATGAAAGTAAGTCTAACTTTTCTCTCTGTAAATTGCTCTTTAATCTCTTATCCATTATTAGATCAAAAGATCAGATATACTTATTTTTGTGCTTCGCTGCATCTAGACATTATATTATTAACTGCAGTGTATTAAGCTATCAACGGTTATTGACTTGTAATAAACGATAAAAGTGACATGATCAGTGACATCTATCACCAAGGATCTAGATAATGTCATCATGCAATAAGGCAACAACATCTTCATTTTTTTTTCTTACATTCTTTCGTCCATAAGGAAAATTTACTCAGCTGATTGATAAATCTGACATGGAATCGGCCAAAACATATAATGCATACAATGTACAATACATAAACAATATGCAGAGTACAAATACCATGTGTTTTTGATGTCATATTTAACAGAAAAATAATTATAATTATCGATTCCAGAAAAGAAAAAAAGTTTAGTGTTAAGAAAAAAGTTGGAATTGAAGATCGAAAATGTGCGCCTAAATTTAGCTTTATGGAAAAATGAGGTTTTAATTCAAAATTAAATGTTAAATAATTGACAACTGTACTTTGGTGATATGCAATTCTCCATTGTTAAAGCTCCTTGGGAGTAAATGTAGTGGTGGATTGTACACCTAGGCGCATACGATACTTATTTGAAATAGACAGAATAAGCGCGAAGTTATGTACCGAAGGAGTGAAAGTAAAATGGCGCTTGGTTTTACCGCGCACGCAGGCGCGTGAGGCGACATTATAAGTCCAAAATTACTTCTCACTCACTTCTTCCTCCTTGCTGTCACTTTAAGTGCCGCTCGTTGCAGTGCAATAAAGTTCTATTTTATTGCCGCTATGTGGGCAGTAAGAGATCGCTTATTCTGCCTATTTCAGATAAATTATATTAATTCCTGTAACTCGGTCCGGAAATTCTGCTTTTGGACAAACATTTTGCCGTCAAACATTTCATCGTATCTTGTGTCAGTTTTCTATAAATTTAAATTGTCTATTTTAAATGATATTTCTTATGATCAAAACTAAACCAATGTGGCTTATAAAAAATGGTCAATAACAAATTTGTAGATCTTTTTTGGGTGAATTATTTTTCTCTGTTAATTTTTTATCTTAACATGCATATTGATTTCAAATCGTAGATTTTAAATTATTTATGTCTTACGGTCCAATCGTAAATCGAAAAAATAAATATGAGTCAAAAAAACATGTTCTTCGAAACTCAGATATTTATTGAATAGAAAAAACTCCTTTTGAAACTTCCTGACGTTTCGGTACACATGCGTACCTTTTTCAAACAGATCAATTTTCAGTCAAAAAAAGTAACATTTCAGTCAATTGCTTAAAAAAAATTAATTAACATTTAGTCATTTTTAGAAGTCTCAAAAATTTTTTTCGAGACTTCAATCGATTAGATTGTAGCATATTAATATATGAAATTCAATACGCCCAGCACACAAACAACATTAACTATTTTCACGTATTCGTTAAGAGACAAAAAATATTTGAAAAATGAATATTAAATGATTGCGAGTATTTTGACTTTAAATATGAATAGTCCTGTTTAGAGTAAATACATAAATTACATGTTTAAACATTACATTAGAAATAAAATTTCTAAAGCTACGGGGTATCGAACCTACATATCTATAAATAACTCTAACGCCTAGCCGTCGGGAGTGCTAACCACTGCGCTAAACCGATACTTTGAAACTCGTTGAAAAAGCCATCCTCATAAGCTACAGATTAGAAAAGTTAAAGTACCAATTTTTAAGTTCTATTTTTCTAATTATTTATTATTATGCAGCGTTATGTAAATATAAAATACACGAACTTTTAACAGGAATATCAATAAAATACTTTTTAAATAAATGGTTTAAATCGATTACAATTTTTTGTCGCGTGCTATTTTATTTTTTTCCGTTGTAGAATATTTTACAACTTTTTGCATTGACAGGAAATGTAATTTTTTATGGAAATTAAAAATTTGTAACGACGGAACTCAGAAATTTAATCTTGAATGTTAAAAATTTCTTAATAATAAAATTTTTTTAACTTTCGTGTAAGGTTTGGTTTTTAGGTGTTTTATACTATTTTACAACGTTTAAGATTGATATAAAATGTAAATTTTTCTGAACATTTGCAATTTTTCATGAAGATGGAACTTTGAATTTTTTTCTTAAAAAACACAGTTCGAATTTCAAAAAAGTTTCATCGAATTTTGGTCACAAAATGCATTGTTTGTAAGTCTGAACTTATGAAACCTTAAAATTTGTGGTGTCAAAAAGATATTTACCGAATATATTTCCACGCGTGGAATATCCATGCGGGTATACGCATCCATTTCTTAATGAAATCAGAAAAAGTAATTAAGTTATAAACAAATTTTAACAATTTTATTATTGCCAATCAGCGCCCGGCCAGCTACCATCTGAGCATTCAATCATAAGATTTTTCCGATTAGAGCCAGTCAGCCCCCGATTGGGGTTTTAACATAAATTTTGGCTAGCCAGTCTCCGACCAGCGCACGGCTGGGCTCTTAAAAAACAAACATAGCCCGGTCAGTCCCCGACCAGGAACCTTGTGTACCAGGGCTAACGCGGGCTATTTTCGCACGGGTATATTCGCCTGTATAAAAATTTTTTTAATTCGGAAACGAATTATCACTGACAATTTTCCTCTGGGAACCCTTATAACGTTCACATCTGAAAGTATATAGCTAAGTCGGAATAAAATAAAAAAAGTTTAATCGCAGAATTTTGGAAAAATCGTGAGCGTTATTTTTGTTTATTAGTCACCATAATGAGACCACAACTTTTTCAAAGAATTTATCGGATTTTGTAAATATCTCTAAAAGTTACACAGAAAATTGAATTTTGCTACAATTTTAAAATATTAAAATGATTTCACATACTAAAATATTTTACAAATATTTCAAATAATTAATCAGGCTTTTTAAATATTTCTAATAATTTCACAGAATTTAATTTTGCTAAGATTTCAAAAGATTGCAAAAGATTTCACACAAATTTAAAGATATAACATAGACTTTACACGCTTTAAAAGATTTCAAGATCACAAAGAGTTCAAAGAATTTATCAGGCTTTTTAAATATATTAAAAAATTTTACAAAGAATTCAATTTTGCTACAATTTTAAAAGATTATAAAAGGTTTCACATAAATTTCAAGATCTAACATAGACTTTACACGCTCTAAAAGATTTCAAGAAATGCACAGTTTTTAATCTATTTGAAGGATTGCACAAAGATTCGAAATATTTTCATGTTTTTAAATTATTACAACAGATTTCTAAAAGATTTCACAAATATTTCAAAGAATTGATCGGGTTTTGCAAATATCTCTAAAAGTTTCACAAAGAATTTAATGTTGCTACAATTGTCCAAACGTTTTTATAAATAAAAAAATATCGTGTTTTATATAAAATTTATTAGGATAAAACAAGTAATCCAAAAACATATAATTCAAAAAATCTACTGGTATATTTAAAAAAATTTCTCTTTCTTCACGTGTCGGGATCAAAATGGTCTATAAAGAAAGGTTTTTCGTCCTGAGCTAAGGGGCTTCCGATTTATAAAATATTTTATCTTCATACATGAATATACAAATATATGCATACATGAATTTCGTAGGGGTGAATTATAAAACCCATTGTGTTATCATCATATGAGTTTATGTGAGTATTATTACTGACTTATTTGTTACTTAGTACTTATTATGCATTAAAATTAGACGCTACAAAATTTTTAAATTCTAATTTAAAATATAAAAGATTAAATTAGTGTTAAATTCTTTAAACTCCAAAGGACTTAAAAATATGCATACCTTTTCAACTTTCTGTTTCATATACTCTGTTATAATTGACAGAATATATTAAAAACATAACATACTAATAGAGGGAATTTCAATCTTTGAAAAAGTCAAAACATGCTCGTGTTTGATATAAAATTAATCAGGAATGGTCAAAAAAATATAATATATAATTATATTCTGGCGTCAGGTTGGCAAAAGAATGCTCCGAATGCTTCTACGAGCTGTTATCTCTGCTAGCGCACATCTGTCGCATTCCTCGGAAAAACCGAGGCGAGAAACGAGGAAGGACACCACGAGACGAGGAAGAATGAGACGAGGCAAAACGAGACGAGAAATACCGAGACAAGCAGGTATGTCTAGTCTCTTCCCTTCTCGTTCCTCGGGATTTCTCGCTCGGCGGCAACACTATTGTAACGTTACTTACGCTGCCACCCACCCTAGTAGAAATTGGTTCAGACCTTCCTTAACACTCAAAAGGAACTCGTAGGGCTGCAATGTGGAAAAACTAGACTGAAGAATCTTGGCAGTACCTCGTTAAAACCTAATTAGAATTTCCTGAACAGATTTGAATGAGGAAATCCTTAAATAGTAATCAATTAATTTTCCTTATTCAATACGAGATTTGTTTTTCCTTGCCAGTACCTCGATACAAACTAACTACGATTTCCTGAACAGTTTTAACTCGAAAGACCCCTACTGATTTCTGACAGATTTTCCTTGCTTGGAACGAGCGCCTTTTTTCCTGTCAAGATTGTCGCGAGGAAAAGCCAGGGAAAAGCTGTTGTTGTGGCGTTTCGATCGATCAGCTGATTGATAAAGAGTGCGTTAATTAATTTCTCCATTTAATCATTTTGTGTTGCGACTAGGTCATACCATTACGGTCGGCCACGTTATGGACCGAAAAAGGAAATTAACCAGAAATCGAGTGGGAAATTTCCGCAAAATAAATTATTGAATAAGCTATTTCTGGGTAAGTGGAAAAAATATATACTGTAATACTAATCTAGAAAATAGAAAAAAAATTTATTTTTTACATGGATTTGGATACGAATAAATAAATATATTTGTTTGCATTATATAATAAAAATTGAATACAAGTAAATAAATATAAAAATCTATAATTATTAAATAATAATTTATAACAAGTATTTGATAAATGATAATTTATTAAATGATTATCAAACTAATAATTAAATGCAAATGTTAATTTTTGCAGATTTTTTACCAAGGACTGAACAAGGCAAGCGACCAAACGAGGAATAGAAAATCTCTAATGTAGTTTATATTTTTGAAAATAAAAGAGTTTAGCTTCATTTAAAAATGGAAATAATTTTATTTAAAGACATGTAAGTACCTCGTAAGCAACTAACTACCTTCTAAGATTTCTAGTTGGGTGCTAACCAGACGTAGGGAAAAACGGACTAGGAGCTACGTAAAAAAATAAGACCAATTTCTATTGGGACAATGCCTCCCCCTTTTGCCAACCGCAGTTTTTTGACGGCCCCTAACCTTATTTTATTTTTATTTTTTAAATAATTTTTATTTGGTGAAAAATATAGAGATAGAAAAGGTGAAATTATTTTGATCTAATTGTAAATGGTATTTGTTACAAGTCTAGTTTTGTGTTATCTATTCCACGGAACTCTTTCAGGTGCGCGCGCGCGCGTGTGTGTGTGTGTGTGTGTGTGTGTGTGTGTAAAAGCGTGGGCAGAATAACCGTCAAAATAGCCGAAAGCATTTTAGTATAGTCACACTTTCAGTTCTTTCTTTGTGTCATAATACTCGTAATACGACATCATCGCCGTCCTTGCTTTATTTACTGGTGTCACTGACTTACCATTTTCCCGGTGGCTTGAAAGGATTAGGCTCTATGGCAAACAAGAATTAGTCAGGCCTTAATCTCAATTTGCATAAAAGTTGCGCCAATATTTCACAATAGCGTAGACCGTAGAACTAAAAATAGAAATATATCTCGAAGAGATTGAGTTCTTCGTCATATAGAATCTAGACTCAGCGAGTATCATGTGATCGTTTATCAGTATCACGTAATAACACTAATACTTCTTGTCTCGAGTGTGACCAAACTGATTAAAGTACAAAGGACACGATATCTTGTCGCTAGATTTTGTTTACTCCAATTTATGAATTACAAAAAAACAACGTTTTACAATTTATCGAATAACGGTAATTTAAACATTAATAATACAATATAAGGTTGTTTTCGATGGTCTGGGCGTACAGTCAAGCTCAAAATTAATCCAATTTTTATATTGAATTCTATTATCAAGGAATATAGATCCTCATAGTTATACTTTTAATGAATTTTAAAAAATAAAACGAAATTGTAAATAAGAAACAATTAGTTTTAAGATGTAAAATAAGCTAGTTTTAATTAACCCTTAACGACCACACCATAAAATACACATTTAGATATTTTTGTCTGAAAAACCCCATGAGTGATGTTAAAACAATACAATATATGAAGAAAAAAATATCTCCAAAGCCTCAGTGATAATTTAACTAATTTAAACAAAAATCCTAGGAAAAAACGTAGACAATCGGAAGAAAGTCGGAAAGCCCGGGGGTTGTAAGACACCCCATGTGCCCGTTCAGGGTTAAAATTTAATGCAAATTACGCGTTTTATCTAAAATGAAAAGAAAAGAACGAATATAAATATGGTTAAATTTAGTTAAAATAACTTCGAATTCAGGTTAAATTATTATTTATTTATTTAAGAAAAGCATTTTAAGAGTTTGAACCTAAATTTATCTAAATTAAAGTAAAAACTTAATGAAAACTAAATATAATTTTGATACAACTGAATTTTTAAAATTTGAATTGAATTAAAGCGGATTTCATTGTAAATCACTTGAAGTTTAGTTTAAATTATACTTCGAATCCACTTTCATTCGTCATGATTTCAATTAAATTCATTCAAAAACACTTTCAATTTGAACGTATTGAATTCAGATTAAATTCAATTGAGGCCTATAAAATCGTGTACATTCCGTTGAATTATTCTACAGAATTCACTTGAATTTTGTCTAATTTCGTTGAAATCTATTGAATTTTACCCATCCTCAACTAATATTTGAATTCACCTGAAATTAACTTTAATGAAATTCATTCTTATTCTCATTTGAATTATTTGATTGCTGTTGCATTATTATAACATCTCTTATGTTCAACAGTAATTCATTTAAATTTATTCTCAATTTCGATACATTCTGTTTTTTAACACATTTTAATTTTACTTACATATGGTTGGATTTAATTGATACATCCTCTAATGATGTTGAATTAGCCTAACTCTTCTAAATTTAGATGAATTTGTATTAAATTTGTTTAATTTTCCAAATCAAATTGCGTGGATTATTCATTTACATATCTTCTTTTGTGTCACTATTTCCCTTATGTTTTTCTTTCTAATTTACAATTTCTTCAACTATTTTACTTCTTTTTGATTATTTGTCACTTCCTCTACGTCTTATAAATTCTGATACTTTTTCCATGCTCTTAAACTGTTGCATCGACTTATCATGTCGTTGTTATTGCCTCCTTTCATTCGCGTCCAAGATCGTCTACAAGTATAATTTTTTAATTTCCTTTTTAAAATTATGTATATAAATGATGCAACATGCAACTATGTATAAATCTTAAGGGAACTTTATTTTCAATTCCAGGTGGTCGTTGGATGCTCAGGCAGAAGCAGTGAAGAGTCTAGATTGGCAGCAGCATGCTTACGAGATAGCATCTCAATATCCACAATCTTCCTGCTGAGGCTACCTTGCCATGTTGTTTAGGTAATAACGATTAATATACTTGAATTCAAATCGCGAATCAATCTACTTAAACTGCTTTTATAATACATAAAATCAACTCTAATTTAGCCTTCCGCGTCAGTTCATTCAAGTTTAGTAGTTTTAATTACCTTATTGTCAGAATTACCTCGGAACTCGCGTCACAATTCCTAAACCTGTTGAAAAATCGTGGGCTAAGAAAATATGTAAAGTACGAAAATGATTGCTCATTAACTATAAGTCATAAAATAATTTCTTTATAACCACCTTATAAAAATTAATTGTGAGTATGTTTTTCTCACTCACTGATTTTTCGATCAATGAATGTTATTTTCTGAAACAAGACGCTTCTTTCATTGTAAATTCAGCTCGGTTACAAAAAATAAGGGTTTCCGAATGTGGCACAACGAGAATTCTGGTACGATCTTTTTCAGTAGTCAGCGAAGTTGTTGGCTTACGAGGAACCATAGGTAGGTGTCCCCTTCCGATTTTCTTTGTTCTCACATATGTTGTAGTACACGAAAAACTAAGCTATACGTTTTTTTTTCCTACGTGCCCAAAATGGTTTTAAGGGGGTAAAAACGACCCCCGAATAGTGTGGCACCAAGCACCCATTTAATGGTTTCACATATAATAACAGAATCTTCTTCCACAATCAAACCAACTCGAATAATATTCTGACAATAAGAGATGAAAAATGGGATTTTATCAATTTAATCAAAAAAAAATTTGGGGGTAAACGATCCCAGAATAATTTTTAATGCTACAAAAAAATTACAAACGGGCATGATTTCAACTAAAAAAATCTGGAAAATATATATATTGCACGCGATAATGCCCAAACAGATGTTACGAATATACAAGAGAATGATAAGGAAAACAACCGCTTAATCAATTCAACTTCCTGCATTAGTTAAAATATTAATTATGTATTTCTATAAATATAAATGTATATGTAAAATATAGTGTTCCTTAATATATGTATAGAAACATAATAAAATGTACTTAAGGGTGGTTACCCCCTATAAATTAATTTCTCATGAAAATGCAAAAACAACTAAACTTTATTTTATTATCGCGTGCAATATATATTTTTTCTATATTTGTTGTATTGAAATCATGCCCGTTTATAAATTTTTTGTATAATTAAAGATTATTGTGGGGTAGTTTACCCACCAAAATTGTTTTTGATCAAATTGACAAAATCACATTTTTCATCTCTTATTGGGAGGACATTGTTCTAGTTGATTTGATTGTGAAAGATTCTGTTATTATAAGTAAAACAACTAAATGGGCGTTTCTTACCACACTATTCGGGGGTGGTGTTGACCCCCTAAAAACCATTTTGGGCACGTAAGAAAAAATGCGTGTGGCTTAGTTTTTCGAGTACGACAACAAATATGTGAGAAAAAAGCAAATCGGAAGTGGACACCTACCTAGGATTCCTTGTTAGTTTATTATTGTTATACTCTTAAAGAAGGCAAGAATAATCATTCGTCATTTCGTCATCCTGCATGCATTATAAGTAGCAGCTGTGCATTTATAATAATGGAATATATGATCTCATAACCGGACGAAAATTCTAAATCAGTACATGCATATCTGTCAGTTTTCTGAGGTTCTGCTTTTCTATTTATCTTCGCAAGCATAAAAATGCTCGATTTCGCGAAAAGTCATTACTTATCAATTGCATTTATGACAACTAAACTGAGGCTTTTGTATGTGGTTAAGATTGACGAGTATTAAATTCGTGATTTAGTATATCGTAAAGGAATAATTTCCCAAAATATTTTTTTTTCGCTGAATATTCTATATAGTATCCCTTTGTATCCCTTGTTTTAATTCCCCTTTTTTCCCGGTCGTCAAAAAACTTTCCTCTTTTCGCATTTTTTTCTTTAAATGTACAGTATTAGAAAATGCAATATTATTCCTTTTACATCTAAAAAATTATTCTATTCAAAGCTAGAATGTGCTACTACGAGTAGTGAAAGCCTTTTTCACGTACAGCATTATCTATTGCAATTAATTTAACTTTTTTAAAGTTGACTAATTTGAACCTAAACTATTTAGGATTTAAGATTTAAATAAAACTTTAAAAGTAAAATATTTTTGTATAACAAATGAACAAAAAGTCCCGCTTTTCGTACTGAAAAGTATGCCAAAAGTGACACTTTTTAGTAAGGTATAAGGGAAAAAATAATGCGCATTCGTAAATAAATTATAGTTTCTTTTTGACACGCTAGTTACCTTTTTCGCATTCTTTTGTAACACACTAGTATATTTTTGAATACTTTGGTTACAATGTACTATTTCGTTGATTCTACGCAAATAAAATATTTTTGAAATTCACTATATTAAAGTAAGATGGCCTGTCTGTCCATATTGAAGATTTTTTAGTTTAAATTTGAATAACCATTGTCATTATGTTGGACGTATTATAACAATTATTGTTCGATTGGACCAAACTTCAAATAAGTATTCCAAGGTTTAGAACTGATCTGCGTGATGCTTTTCCCGTTACACTTAATATGAAGAGTGATACTTTGAAAGACCCCCCCCCCCCCCCCCCCCCCCCCCCCGCCCCCTTAAAGTATCACGTATTTTATGAATGACCGCTGTAGAATTTAATCTTATAAATTTGATTTAATTTATATTCATGGAACTTCCAAATATTTCAAGGTATTTGCAGGTGATTTGACGAATTTCTAATGAACCTTAGGGTATAAATTAAATTATATTTCAAGGGTTTCTACGGATTTCAATAGATTCAAGGGATATGAAGAAGTTCGACAGTTTCTAAGGAATTAAAACATTTTGAATTATTTTAGAAGATTCCAAAGCATTTCAGGGGATTTCGTTTCAAAACTTTTTCATGGTGCATTTTTAAATAGTTTGTTTTTAATATTGAAAAATAAAAATATAAGGACATGAACACGAGGTTATAGTGCATATAGAGTGCATTATTAATTATTACATAGTGCGTCTACAAAATTTATTTTACTGGACAATTGTGATCTCGGTAAATATCGTTCTACTATGGTTGCGCAGATATTATAAATATGTGTTATCGCGCTAATGTATTATTTTAATATGTTATCTCGATCCACGTCCGCCGCTGCAAATACGCCCGTTATGTTGCTTTTTCCTTCTGCTGATGCTCTTTAATGCAGTAAATAATGTAGAGAGACAACTGATTATAACCAAATTTATTCTGAGCAACATTACTGATAATGTTTTTTTCTTTTCTTGTATGTGCATATCTAATTTTATCAATTAACGACTCCAATTTTTCTTCTAATGATAGGGGAGACCGAGGCAAAGTTGTTGATGGAAATAAATATTCTAGTTATTTAATACTATAACAGTGATCTGAGTCTTTTCCTTGCGTTTTCCCTATTCTCAGTCACACAGTCACTAAAGTAACTTGTAGTCACCTTTTTTTATAAAAAAACTTTTTAATCTTTTTTTCCAGATTAAGTCACTTGTTAGTCACTTTTTTCAGATCAAGTCACTGTAATAAAGTTTTAAAATTAAAAGATCATTTCAGTCACTTTTAAATCAATTAAAACGGAGAATCCAAAGATTTCACATTTTATTTATTTGAATTATTTCAAAATCCCCTGAAATTCAATGAATTCAATGGATCTTGTTTAGATTTTTATTTTATTTTTTTTTTAATTTACCTTGAAGAGTTTTAAATTCACTGATATCATCTGAATTTTATATTATTCTTAATTATTAATTTCATTCACTCCCATTGGTCTGAATTCAATGGAATTTTTTGGATTTTAACCATTTCGTTCTATTTACTTGAATCACTTTTTAATGTTTATTGATTTCAAATGAATTCGATCTAACTCTCTTGAATCATTCTAAATTTACTCCGATATTACTAAAATCGATGGAATATTTTGTATTTTTAGAATTTTTTTCAATTAATTTGCATTAATTTGTAACTCACTCTTAATTCTTAATAATTTATCTTAAATTTGTTTGAATTCTTTGAAATTCTCTTGGATTTGATAAAGTTTCCCTGAATTTTTACATTCTCATCCCAATGAGAAGGTATTAGTTTTATATAAAATTTGATTTGGTCGGTTTTTCTAAAATCTCCACGTTTTGAGATCAACTGAATAAGAAAAAGCTATTTTTACGAAGTCAGTATGTAATCTGTCTGTAGTCTGTAGGCACGATAAATTTCAAGACTGATCAGATTGGATTAAGCCTTGGCACACGTTTTTGAGGCATAAAAAGAAAGAACAATTTCGTTAACCAACCATTTTTGACCAATAGTTCTCGTTTTATCCATCGAAAATGTTTTTCGAAAAATAAAAAATTCCATTTTTCAAACAAACTATGCAAGATATTAAAAAAATGTTGAGAAGAAGGATTGTTATCTAAAAATGATTAACAAAATTTTCTTTCACAATTTTTTTTATTAGATGTGTATTTTCATTGGATTTTTCTCATTTCCCACAAATTTCTAAACATTCACTCAAATTTTATTTAAATCGTTGTTTAAAAAATTTCAATTAATTTAAATTCTGTTCAATTTTAGCAGAATTCAGTTCGCTCCCAATTTACTCAATTCGATGGAAATTTTGGATTTTTTAATTTTGTTTGATGATGATTTTTTTGTATTCTAATGAATGTCATCAAAATTTCTTGAATTATTATAAATTCACATCAATTTTACTTAAATTTTTATTAATTTATCCTGAATTCCTTTAAAAATTGTAATTCTGTTGAATCTCTTAATTTTGTTGACTCTCATTAAATTGGTTGAATTCCCTTGGGTTCTTATAAGTCCACTCGCAATTTTACTGAATTCTCAAATCATGAATCTATGTAAAATTTTGGAATATAAATTTTTTCAGTTCACGGTTTCATATTAATTTTAATGGAAATTGTTTCAATTCAAAGACATCCAAATAAGCGTGATGTTTTATTAAAAACTAGTATGTCTTATAACTTAACATTCTAACATTTAAAAAGATTTAAAATTGAAGCTAAATTAATAATACAATCCACATATAATTACAGTCAAACCTGCATTTAGTGATCCTCCATTTAACGTTTCCGAGAATTGATGCTGCGCCGTGGGAATGGGTGAGAGAAGCTGCGAGGGATATGCGATACTCTCTTAGGCTTGATAGAACTGGAGCATTGCGTTAAGGCGCTGTGCTATAACCTGCAGTGGTTTTTAATTAAATATTGACTAGATGGTTGCGCCGCTGCTGATTCAAATTCGACGCCGTCGGCGCGGCGGCGGAACGGCGCGCCGTCGTAATCTTAGGTATATTTACATGGTGCTGGAATTATTTTCCGTCGAGTGATACGGTAACTAAAAATTACTCAAATCGCCGCCGTTTAGACATTGGAGTCCCACTGTAGTGTTTTGAATTTCGAATTGTGAAGTGTTGATGTCAGAATAGTAAAAACTGCATTTTGCGTGAACGGTTAATCGAATATTTATGAAGAAAGTTAGTTTCTGTTAAAAACTTCTTTGTGTGTCTAGCTATGAAACTGCACAATGCGTATTATGCGCTATATACGCAAAAGTGAGTGCTTCCCATTTGAAGTGTTGATGTGCGGTGGTTTGGTGAAAACAGTGATATGTTCTTGGATACTGCTGTCCTCGAATGGTTTAATCAAACCAGACACAGACCTGATTCAGTATCTCTTGCAATTATTCAAGAGAAAGCTCTCCTTCTAAACAAGATGTTCAACGGCCTGCTAACGTTTTAAGTACGCAGGAAAGAAACGCATTTATTTTAATGCGTAACAGCAAACTTTCTTCCTTATTTCCATTACATATTTAGTTTGCCCTTATCTCTATATTAGAAAAACAATTTTCAAAATATGTTTTACCACGCAATAAAATCCGCCGTAAGGGGTTAATACACCCCTGAGAGCCTGGATTTTATGATAACGTCAGTCCCAAAATTGACATTACATCCAGGTTTGGCTGTATTGAATTTTCTACGACTCATACTTGAAACTGGTCAGTTATTATGTTTCGAAATTGAAATTTGAGAATTTTAAAGGATTTAAAGTTGAAAATATCCTGTAATTTCTAATACTTGAATATGAAATTATTAGATTTGGTTAAGGTGCTCGATTCTAAATGCTTTTCGTTCAATGATTCTTCATTTTTTTAAACTATACTGAATTTTGAATCTTATAATTTTTAAATTGATATGTATGAAATTTACAATTATTAAACGTAAATAAATTTGCTTGCCGATAACTTAAGTCTGAAAATAAACTATTTTTCACAAATGAGCTTTTGTTAATAATCACACATAAAAGACCATATTTGAATCTATAGGAATCCATAATTTTGCTAATTTTGCGAACAATACTTCTTGGTTTTTTGACATATGGATCATTACCTTGAACATAACTACTCGCGTCTCAATCATCTTTCTTGTCTTTGTACAATTGAAACCACATTCGTCTATTAATAATATTCATTACGCATGACAATGCACTTTCGCTCAGTAAAACTCTTTCGATTTTTTTTACGTGCAGCCAAGTGGTAAACCGCTCTATAGAATGGCACGTGTATACTAAAATAACCATACGGCTGTTATTTTCGTCTCTTAATCTCTGAACGAAACAAGTTCTGCAAAATTTAGACCCCCCTGTTTTTGTGTTTCTGATTGGAATCAAGATCAGACCTCTCATGTCCAACCGGAAGCAAAAGTATCTCCTGTCGCCGTGGAAATTTTTGAATTCTGCAAATATAAGCATATAAGACATCTGATAAGATAAAGTTTATTTGTTTCTGTGGCTAAAAAAAGAAGGCATAATTGAGATAATTTAAACAAAAGATTAGATTTACTACGTACCTTAGCTAATTATTTTAAATAAATGGCAATTAATGAGAACATTTTATACCATTGACAAAATAATTATTCAGGCTAATGGTAGCATAATAATGAAGGCAGACGAACCAAAAGCTGCGGTGCTATTTGATTTTAAATTAACTAATCTAAAAAATTTCAATTTAAATAAAAGTAAAAAAGCATAATTTTATTTAAGAATGTTAATGTAAGTTGTTGGCGTTAGGGCCCAATATGATTGAAAACAAGTGAACTGCTGGATTTTTGGTGAAATCCGGCAATTTTTCATATTTGTTTTTACTTTTGCATGAAATATCGTCTGACAGTGTAGAAAACTGTGCCTAAAACATTTGCTTGACTCAGACAAATGTTGTTTTAATAAAAACAAAATGTATTCTGCATAAAATTTAGTGGAATCACAGAATATTTCGTTAAACCAAATCCAATATTTTTTTGCAAAAAATTTTCTTTGGTTCGAGGAAATCTTTTCTTTGTCTATACATAAAAGAAATAATTCTTTAGTTCCAGGAATTTGTTATTTTAGTGAAACTGCCTAATTTTCAAAATTTCAATTTTGCATTTATTACCTTTATCAGGTGATCGACCACAAAAATACAAAAATTGTAAGTTAAAAAAAGTAATTCTTTGTTATTGAACAAAACAAGATTAAATTTGAGAACTAATGAATAAGTTTAGGAGTATAAAAGTCATTTATCTTCATGAGTGACTCAAAATGTAGTCGAATTCATCATTTTAGCTGTTGGAAGTCAGCCACATGCTTGTAGGAAATCAAAACATTAAGTTCTACCGTCAGAGAAATTTGCAACTAGGTCGTCAGAAATGCATTTCTTAATTTGGAAAATATTTTTGTGGCAGGTAATTTAAACTCGGTATAAGCTGTCAGCTTTAAAAATAGAACAGGAAAAATATTTGTAAATGATTGGAGAATGTTTTTTTTTTTCTAAAGCATCAAAGGAAAATCTAGTTCTACTAAAAGACAGGTCTATACAAAGGGAACATTTTTTAACAATCTTCTAATATAAATACTGTTAAGATGCCAAATATTTCAACTATTGTACACATTTTTCTTGATTGGCCCAGCCAATTGACCCAGCTTTGACAACGAAATCAGTTGCTTTGACTGGCAACTGTTTAGAAATGTCCAAGATTTTAGAAACATTTTCAGATATAAGTTGTTTTCGCTAGCGAAAGTAAATTTAGAACTAAAAGAAAGTATAATCTGATAATTTTAGCATTTTTCTAGGCTTTTAATATTATATTTTTTTAAGCAGCCCTCCGGAAACTTAAATCACGTCATAAACAATGCCTTGATTGACCAATTTCAGGCCATGCTCTAATTATACGATTCCTACTTTAGGGACCTTTCAGAAACTGCGTTAACGAACTTCGGGCTATTTTTTATCTCCTGTCTCTTGTATGGGTAAAAGGTTATTCTCTTTAATGGTAAAATCTACTATTAGATTCTTGGTCGAGAATTTATCTCCTGTGATTAAAATCTCTACTATTTGGGTGAAAATTTAATTATTTTCTTGAAAATTTGTTCTTTTTGACATAAAACTCGTGTTTTTGAATTGAACTGTATTCTAAAAAAATCGTCATTTTGGTTCAAATATGCAACTATTTTGTTGAATATGTTTTTGGTTAAAAATGCATCTTTTTAGGTTATACATTCAACTAATTGGTTAAAGTTTCAACTATTCTTTTGAAAATTCGTATCTTTTGACTGACAGTTTAACTATTTAGTTGTAAATGTAATTTTGTGTTTGAAAATTAATTTTTTTGTGTTAAGAATTTCGCTATTAAGTTAAAAATTCATTGTTCTTGGATGGAAATGAACTTTTTTCTTGCAAAATTATGTTTTCTGGCTTAAAAGTGAACTATTTTCTAATACATTCAACTTTTTGGCTTGAAAACGAAACACTTTTGTTAAAAATTCATCTTTTTTGGTAGAAATTTTTTTTTAAAATTAAACTATATTTTGAAAAATGTGATATATTTTGACTTAAAATCTTAGGAATATGATATCTACATTAATTTTATTTAAAAGAACTGATTCCTCTGTCTGAAATTACAAAAAAATGTCTCTTGACAATAAATGTTGTTTTCCATTCTCATAAGTTATCCTCATACATTTGTTAATTTGCTAAATATATTTGCAATTTTTTATCATATTTCAAAAGTATATAAGTTACCTATTGGTGCAGCGAGAAGCTGGCAAAGCAGGAAATGGCTACTTGTGAAGGAGTCATTGGTTCGTAATTTGTGTGAGAGGCAAACATGAATACATATATATTTGACTTAAACGACATTGTCCTACGGAGAAATCTATTTAATTCGACGAAAATACCGTGTTGACAATTTGAGGATATAAATAGAAATCAGTGGTGTAATCTTCTTCTGCGAATGTAATGAATGAACCTTTCAGCAACATGGGAATGAATGATTTCGATTTTTTTACTGAACAAACCTAGCAATAACCTAGCAATATGACCATTATTCATTAAAATTTCAAGCTTTATAAATCTGACCCAGAGTACAATATATTTAAAGATCAGATTTTTTGCGAGTCGTAAAAGTTCTAATCTTTTAGGAACGTATATTCCTTCATGAGATGTTACGAAGACTAGCAAGAATTTCAAATAAGTTTAGAATTAGAATGCTCACTTTGGAAAACCGGAATGTCTACTAAAATCATTGATGTTATTGAAGAAGATAACGAAGTCTAATTTTAAATATGTATTTTTATAGACACAAAAATTATGATAAATCCGCTTAACAAACATATTTTTCTATATTCAGAAGATAATAATCTCCGTGTATGGTACATCTTCGTACACAAATTTCAATGAGCGTGTTCGACACGTGCAAACGTTTGCACTGCTAATAAACATTTTCTAGTGTCATTACCACTTATAACTATGTGACTAACCATTTCTTTAAAAAATACAAGCGACGCGCATAAATTACAAGCATAAACATTTTCTATCATCGCGAATTGTCGCAATTAAGAAATGCATCAAACATCATTAAAATCATGAATAATATTACATCAAATCTCTACATTTTTATGTAAAATTCCTTACCTAAATTGCTTGCTATTCTTTTATTGAAATTGAGATGATACATT
The DNA here is from genome assembly GCF_010883055.1 of Belonocnema kinseyi. Classification (NCBI taxonomy): domain Eukaryota; kingdom Metazoa; phylum Arthropoda; class Insecta; order Hymenoptera; family Cynipidae; genus Belonocnema; species Belonocnema kinseyi. Next base: position 65,002,865 of record NC_046664.1, read on the forward strand.
TTAATTAATATTAAATTTTCAGTTTATCATTGAAAATTCAGATTCATGTCTAGATATCAAATGGCATTGGGAAAGATGTTTAATTTGGATGCATGATGTCGAACTTGAATAAGAAGAAACTTGATTTGAGCCTTCTGAGAATTGATGCCACGCGGCGGTTTCGGATAAGAGGTGTCGCGGGAATTGCCGCATTCAGTGATCCGTAAAAAACAGTAGTATAGTGATAAAACGCGTACGCTAACAGCCTAACTCGGTAACTGCATCACATTGTGTCAGTTCACTCTCATTATTCAGACGGCCCTGTTGTTTACGTTTTGAGAGCCTGGATTTGAGCCGAAGGTCAGAAACAAAACCGGGCTCAAATCCAAGTTCGAGTGTACACAATTTTAAATTAATAACATAATAAAAATTTAATAATTTTGAATATTAAAATTTTTGACCATGCTTCAATCAGTAAGCTTTCAGATTGGATTTGTTTGAACTTGAAAAATTAGCACTGAACCTCTTTAAACTTTAATTATTTCCATTATAGTCGTTTAAAATTAATGATTTTCCAATTCTTTTTATATTTAAAAAAAATTTAAACTTCTAATTTTAAATTGAGAACACTTAAAATTTCTAACTGTCTGCCGTTACGGAATTTTCCGTAATACTAGTCGATGCCTTAAGGTTTAACCATTTAAACTGTGAGGAATTCGGAATGAAACAAATCTTTGTACACTTTTAAAATTTAGTTTAAATAAAAAATAGGAATTGTGTCAGTTGAGACAATTTCAAATGATAGAATCTCATAAGTAAAATGAAAAACAGGCAGTGTCTAGTCTCACCGAAATTCGATAAGCCCAAGTTAAAGGCGAAATTACAATTGTATAAAAATATATTGCAACAAAAGATTCTGCCCTATAGGGTTAATCTTAGTGCGAAAACGTTGAAAATTTTCAAAAATGTGTGAATACTTAGAAGTATTTCTTTAAAATCATTATTTATCGTATTTTTAAAAATTTTAGTGATATTTACAACAATATTATTGTTTTAATCATTTGGCGAGTACAATCATTCTTTTGAATTTAACTGCATCTAATCTTCCCGAAAACTTGGGGAAGATGGAAAAGGACGATCCATCCCGAACATTCGGACGACTAAGTCAAGCTTATGAAAAATAATGGACTAGTCCGGAATTTCGGAACGACGAGACACTTCTTTTACATGTTGCGACTTTTTGCACTCATTTGAACCCTAGATGGAATCTGTTTAAAAAATGATAAAAATATTTTAACAATCGAAACAGTTTTTTAAATTAAAACTTTTACAACATGTCAAAGGCCGTTGGAAAATGTTAATAATTTATAGTTGTTCCAATTTTTAGAATGTCCAAATTTGAAGTTTCATTGCAACATCTTTTTATAAAGTTAATATTTTGCTCTCAACTTGGGCTCATTAGCCCATTCATGGCCATGAGTCGTATTTGCGACCCGAAAACATGCCTTCTTTAAAACTGTGTAGCCACCGTTCCAACAAAGCGAACAGACTGCGCCGCATGGCAGAGAGCAGGTAAGGAAATTTTGGAAATTTTTTGAAATAGTTGTGTTAATTAGGTCAATATAAAGCACAATACAAAAAGTCACTAAATTTTATGGACGGAAACTAGTTTTGGCCGGGAATGGGTTAGACGCTCAATTTGATTAGCTCTCCGGTACTGTGCCGTCAAGTTGAGATTGTTTTATGAAAACCCTTTCGACTTTGGTTCAAGTGAAAAACCGACGAAGTAGCTATTAAGATGCCAAGTGAAAAGAGAATATATATAAAAGTCTCATCCAAGAGGTGGTGTATAAATCCTCGTGTAATAACTAAATTGTAGTATGCTTCTCGCGTAGATCAACGTATGTTGCATTGGAAATTACGAACGCATTATGTGTAGTAGTTTTGCACGCATGTACGCAACTGCGTTACGCCTCTTTATTCTATGACTGATTCATTGCACATTAACGATTCATTCTTCCTTGGAGGAAGTATTCGATGTCCCCTTTTTATAAAACTGTAGGCAAGAAATTATATGATTCGAATTATATTATAAGAAGTACTTTGGATACAAAGTAATGATAATTTATAGATCTTGAGTTTAAAGAAAATATAAAATAGAATCTTGTGTAATTTAAAATAAACATTCAAATTTTAAATGACAAAAAATAAATATTGGAAATAGAATCTGACCAGTTTAAATACATATTTAAAGATTGGAATTTTAGTTTGAATAAAATATTTAAAGGGACAAACTTGTAAATCCTCAAAATATAGTTTTAGTTTAAATCACTGTAACCTGCTTTTATGATCTGTTTTCTGCGCGAGAAAAATTTTTTTCAGCATGAGGAAAAAATATTTTGGGTTAACTAACTGGACTTGAATTATATTTCCAATGCATGGTTAATTAATCGGATTTTTTCATCCGATTGGCTGATCATGAACGATAACTTTACGTTACATTCACGTTTATTTACATTGCCTTGCTCGGTTGAGAAAGTGGTTTTTCCCATTGAAAGAGTTGTAGATAGTCAGTGCATAAGCAGTAATAAAAAGCAGCTGAATTTCTATATATAGAAATCCAGATGCTTTTTAATCACTAGGACAAGTTCACAAATTTTTAATCACTAGGACAAGTTCACTCTTTTAGAGTTAGAGGGCAGTTAAAAATCAAACTGGTTTCCAACGTACCTTCTCGAGTGCATCGCATCACTGATAAACTTTGCAAACCACTCGGATCAATAAAAAAGTTACAATTAAATTAAGTATTTTACAAAAATAAAAAGTACTCTACCTTTACGGAATTTTCCGTAAGTAAGCTCGCTCAGGTCTAAAGTTATGGAAAATTTATAGTATAACCTTAGCGCCTTCCTTGATCCGGTTAGTTTTACGGAAAATTTTTTGATATGAATCAGTGCTAAAAACTTTGTTGTTAGTAGTTAAATTTGTCCAATTTAAAGCCACGTGATGAGTGGGTCACGTGACCAGATTCCTACCTTACCACACTTTTTTTATTTCCCAACTTATTTTCAAACGAAGCGCCACATCTAGTTGAAAATTTGGGATAATAAATTAGAAGCACTAAGAAAGTTTGTTCTGGTCGTACATTTGTATAATTATGAAAAAAGTTTTTTTTGTTTATAACAAATTTTTCTTTGTTTTCCTTTGTTCATAATTATTTAAATTTAGAACCAGGCCCACCTTAGTGTTTCTTATTTATTTAATAAGTTAGGAAACAAAAAAAATTGTCGGTACGGTAAGAATCTGGTCACGTGACTCACTCGTCACATGGCCTTCATGTGTTTGAAATAAAATAACTTTCGAATTAAAAACGTTTGAAATTGAATAAATTTAAAGGTATTGAAACATTATGATTTTTTGATTCAAAACGAGGTTCCAAATTTAAATGATTGGCAATTGTATAATTTGAAAATGAAAGGAAATAATAAAATAAACAATATTTCCGCTGCGCGGACGCATTCTCCTTGCACGCTGCGGGCACGACTCGAAAATTTGAGGGTGAGTTTTGGCCCTTGCGCTTCGCGCTCGATAATGTTTTGCACTCGGCCGTTGTACTTCCCCCACATTTGTACACAGCGCTTTTAAAAGTAAACGTCAAAGCCTCAAGAGACCTCAAGGTCTCTTGGTTATTCTCGTTCTTGATTTTTTCAAGTCGGATTTTCAATTTCTTTGGAGCATATCGTAATAGGAAATTGCATTCCACATATTTTTGTTCCTTGAAAAAAGTTTATAACTTTTTTAGTTTTCGAGATAATCACGAAATTGTTACTTTTTGAAAAAATTGAAAATCATTATATTTTTGCGTTCCCCTCGCTCTAACTCTTTCAATAATAGGACTATCGGGATGAAATTTGTAGGGAACATGAATATAACTGTTCTGAAAGTGAAAGAAATGATGATAATTGTTATTCGTAAACCACAAGTCAAAATTACTTGCCGTTTTTCAAAAAAATTCTTCGAACCCTCCTGGAATTTTTGGTAACCATAAGTTTCAGTTTTTTCGAAATTGGTCAGCGAAACGAAGCGTTTGAAAGCGTCAGTGTGTAATTTATGACTTGAGTCGGGTATAAATTAATAAAAAATGTTTGGGAAAAAATCAAAATTTTATCATTACTGTCATTTTGGGAACAGTTATATGAATGTTTGCGACAAATTTCATCCCGATATTCCTATTATTGAAGTAGTTAACCCAAAAATATAATGATTTTTAATTTGGTCAAAAAGTAACAATTTCGTGATTATCTCGAGAACTAAAAAAGTTAGAAACTTTTTCCAAGGAGCAAAAAAATGTGGAATGACATTTCCTATTAATATACGAGGTGTGTTCAAAAAGTAAGGTGACTTTGCAATTTTCGCGGGCTACGTACATTCATTTTTTACATTTTTTGATTTGTTGTGTTGGTACACTCGTCACGATCATATGTTCACAGTTTTGAGTATATAGCTCGTGTTGTTTTTCTAGCAGAGGCGTAAAAGGTTAGAAGGGTTTGGTGTGCTCGGCGATTTTTTTCTTTCGAAAAAAATGGAGCAAAGAGTTTGCATTAAATTTTGTGTGAAAAATGGAATCCAGTGCTCTAAAACTCTTGAAATGTTGACAGTTGCATACGGTGAGTCTACTCTGAGTAAGAAAAAAGTGTATAAGTGGTACAAGCTGTTCCAAGAAGGCCGAGAGGATATCGAAGACGAACCTCGCCCTGGACGTCCCAGCACGTCAACAACGGATGAAAACGTTCAAGCAGTGGAAGAAATGGTGTTGAAAAATCGCCGAATTACTATCAGAGAAGTTGCTGAAGATTTTGGCATATCGGTTGGCTCATGCCATGCTATCTTTTCGGACGTTTTGGGCATGAGACGTGTGTCAGCGAAATTTGTTCCAAAACTGCTTAATTTTGATTAAAAGATCCGACCAAAAACAACACCACAGTCATGCCTCAGCCTTCATATTCACCGGATTTGGCCCCCAGTGACTTTTCTTTTCCCAAAACGGAAGAGACCTATGAAAGGACATCGATTTTCAACGATTGAGCGAAAAAGGAAAAAGCGTTAGCACAAGTGTATTATATCTGAGGGGGATTACTTTGAAGGGGACAAAATAAATATTGAGGAATAAATGAATATTTTTTGAGAAACCCATAAAGTCACCTTATTTTTTGAACACACCTCGTATGCTTCAAAGAAATTGAAAATCTGTCTTGAAAAAATAAATAACGAGAATAACCAAGAGGCCAACTAAAACCAACGCATTTCGAGCGTGTCTCGCTTTGATCGCGGAAGGCTCAATTATAATTTGGTGATTGTGAATTCTCTTCTGCTAAACTCCTTCAGCTTCAACGAACACATTCTCATTCACATATCTCGTGCTTGGTTCTCGATTTGTCCAAACGGCGAACTTTTCTACATTATGCAATACTATTAAATCGATGGGTTTTACGAAGAATAGATTATCTTTTTGTTACCGTTAAGAATTAGGCTAACTTCATTTTATGTGAAATTTAGTAAACACGTAGAAGTGTTAAAATAAATAAATTTTTTTTAACTTCTTGTTTTGAAAGTTATGGGAGCCTAAATTATATTATAAACTGTAATACAAAATAATGCTGAAGTTTTGAATTCGTTGGAAATATTTCGAAAAATGATACGTTATTTATTCCTCCTGAAAATTTAGCGAAATGAAGTTAGCCTAATTCTTAACTGGAACGAAAAGATAACCTATTCTTCGTTGAACCCACCAGTATCAAATGTGTAAATATTATTTATCATGATTATATTAAGGGGGGCGACCATGTAACGGATTCAAAAAATCGATTTTTTTTGCTTAAATGAAAGCTTTTCATCACAAAAAAATGCTGTAAAAGTTTCAGAGTCGCAGGTGCATAAATGCGCCCACGCACCTGGAGCTAGCCTGCCGATGTTGTCTTCTTTCAACACGTAAATGTTTAAACGCATTTTTCTCGCTTTCATATTTTTTATAATTGCTCGGAAGATAACTCAAAAAGTATGTGCCCTTATAATTGAAAATTTTATGCATATTTATAGCTGAAAAAAATGTATTTCTCATCTCAAAAGTACCTTAATAAACTTTAAAATGTTTGGAAAGATTCGTTATATTCTTCATCCCCAAAAAAATCCCAAAACATACCCTCATTTTTGAGGTGTTACATAAGTCGCCCTCCTTAATACTTTTTCCTTGCTTTGCATTTAATTTTCTTCTCAGCTACCTTGAAAAACCTATCACTTCAATAAATTTATATCGTTACAATTCATCAATGCATTGATATTGAAACAGACTATTTTTACGATTACAACAAAAAACTATGTGTCCTGTCAAAAAATTATTTATGACTAATTTTGTAGCTTCTTTTTCGGTGAGCAACTTTTGGCCATTAATTTTCTTCATAGCTTATGTCGTTCGTCCAAATATTTCTTTCTTTTATTTTTAATTTTAATTGCTACGATTAAAACAAATGCTACGCATCATATAAAAAATGATTAATAACAAATATGTAGTTCTTTTTTTTGCGAATAAAATAAAAACTGTGCGTCCTTTCAAAAACTGATTAATACAAAATTTGTAGATCTTTTTTTAATCCTAAATTGATGCGCATTTATCTTTTTTCGTATCTTTTGTGGGTTCACCGCAAAGTGGAACTTTAATTTTGTATTATTTTTTGTGCGATGAAAGGAGTGACGCCAAAATGGGCTGTTTTTTTAGCCTATTTTTTGGACCTCACTAGCGACCAGGGGGAAAAATATCAAAATATGTTACAAGTATCAAATTACTCGTAATTAAAAAAAAGCGAGCATCACTTTCCGTTTTTAAAATTTTGTTAAAAATTACCCCTATTCAGCAATTGAGAAGACCCAAAAAAATAAAAATAGGAAATACCACTAATTATAAAATAATTTTCCATTGTATTTTTTTATCAAATAAACCTTACAAAAGTAAAATCTCCTATGTTTTTGATTGATAAGGGATTGATGGGAAAAATTATTTTATAATTAGTGGTATTTTCTATTTTTCTGGCGTCTTCTCAACTACTAAATATGGGTAATTTTTGAAATTTGTATACAACGAAAAGCGATGGTCATTTCAGTTTGCATGTCGTGTGAAAATATCTACATAAATTATACTCATGCCGAGTAGTTTGATACCTGTAACATATTTTTATATTTTTCCCCCATGTCGCTAGGGAGGTCCAAAAAATAGGCTAACTTTGACGTCACTCTTTGAATTTTCGATTTTCCAGAAAATTCAAAAAGTTGTTAGGGGTTATTCACAAAATATGTGATACATTTTTCAGGAATTCCCCGCCCCCTCCCTTAGTGATACTTTTTCCATTGGTCTTAATATGGATAATGATACTTTGGCAGACGCCCCCCTCTAAACGTGTCACGTATTTTGTAAATGACCCCTTATGACAATATTGTACGTTGTTGAAGAAGAAACGTTTTTCTCCTCTTGACTTTTTTCATATCATTCGTTATTTTTAGTTTGAAATTTTCATTTTCGTTTGTTTTTTCAATTTTGTAAATGCTATAATTAGTAAATTGTTTTTGATAAAAAAAAGCGATAATAATCAATTGTTTGCCTTTTTGTGTACTACGAAAAGCCGTACATAGAATTTTCAAATCTTGAAAAAAGTGGTCTCAACCAGTTTGAAAATTTGAAAATTATATATTTCTGATCTATAGCAGCTACCTCTGGTACTAGTACAGATTCCTTTAAATTTTGAAAATGCTCTAATTTTTTTCATTTTTATCCAAAATGACTGGCTAACGAACTTGGCCTTCAGTTTAGGACTCTTAAAGTGTATACCAAAGGTCAATCCAATCTTCCAATTCTTTCGAAAGTTATCGTGCTAACAGACTAAATATATAGAAAAACTGTTTCGTGAGTTCAGAAGGTCTAAAAACGTAGTCATTTAACAGGGG
>NC_046664.1:65010845-65015538 GCF_010883055.1 Belonocnema kinseyi
AATCTAATACCTTCTCTGATGAGAATTTAAAAAAAGTTTTTTATTACACATTTTATTGTAATTTCTGTCGTTTTTCCATAAATTTAATTTTTTTATTTTTAACATTATTTTTTACAATTTAAACCAAATATACGCATCCTGGCGTAAAGTTCTAAGAAAATTTGTCGATACTATTTAGGCGAAAAATGTTGTTAAATGAAATGTTATTTTTAACTTGTGTCGTTTTTTCAAAAAGTTAATTTTTTCATTTCTAATGTATTCTTTGCAGAAAGCTTGAAAAGATTGAAGACTTGCAATATTAGAGTAATTTGAAAGATAATTGTTTTTGTGAATATTTTAGAACGAAAATCTTATTTATTAAAAAAGGAATTAAAACAGAAAGAGATCCAATTATTAAAATAATTTGGCTGCAATATTTTTTTAGTAAAATATTTCTATTTTCAGAAAACTTGAATTTCAAAAATGGAAGATTGTCTTCAAGTGAATTCTGATTGACAAGTGCGAATTTCTAAAGCATGTAAATTTCACATCTATCGAATTAAAAAACAAGTAAATTTACACAAAAAGTAACATCTTTGTTTCCAGTACAATTCTTTTAATCTGTTTTTTTACCTGTGTACGAGCTATTGGCTCGAATTTAATCATGTAGAAACTTTGGCCACCGAGAAGTAAAGAATTGTCAATTGAAGTCAGGGAAAACACAATGAAGAACTTCGAATAAGAACAATTATAAATGTTTATCTATATGATATGCTCCGCGAATGTTAACCCAGGATTGTGTAAAGTTACGGCCTACGTGACATATAATTCTTTCACAATTCATAATTTATTTTTTTTTGCCAAAATATCTTAACACGATTATTGAGTTTATTTAAAAGGTAAAATATAATTTTTCAAATATTTGATAAAAAAAATAAAATAGTGAAAAATATGGACATGACTTTTTAATAGATTATACAAGAATTTCAGTTTAATTAACTGATGTTCGGTATATTTACCTAATATCGAATAAATTTAAATAAACAGAGATAGCATTGGCGTCGTAACTTTCGCTGCTTTTTCAGTAAAGATCAACCATTATAAGGCGAAAGATTATTATCCGATCCAAGATTAAAAATGTATGGAATTTTTCCATTCAAAACTAAAGTTTAACCGACAAGGTTAATTTCTGTTACATTCTTTTTAACCTCGAATCGATGTAAACTTTATCTTTTGCTCATTTTTTGCTGTGATTTAACTAAACTTCTTATATATTAATGAAAAGTAATGTTGTCAATGTACATATTTGTACCGAATGTTCCGTAAATATTTTACTTCCCTTCTTGCACTTTTTGAGGCTGATCTATTTTCATTCAGAAAACATGTTTAGAACGTAAAATGTAAGTGTCGCAGATGTATTCAACCTTTTTCTCTTATGAGTGCTAAATACGAGACCAAGTTGTCAAACTAAGAACAAATTCTAAATTGTCAAGTGAAACTGCAAATAAAAAAGTAGCGCTTTGCAATTAGAGAATCTAAAAATTCGAAAGTGTACGACCTAATTTGGCAAATAAGGGTGTGACGTAATTAGGCACTTAACCAAGCCCTAATTGCATAATTAGATGGGTCGTTACGTCTTGTTTAAATCATTTCTCGCGCCCCGAGGGACCACTAGGATACCTGGGAGAAAAGGAGGCGTAGGGTAAAAATGACTTAGTTATTGTTGGGCATAATTTATTATGCGGTACTTGTAACTCGTCTCTTTGACGGACAAACAAAGGCGTGACACGAGCACGTGCGCGTATACGTTTCATAATTATTGTCGAGCAGGCTGATCTACCTGTGTGGAGCTCATCGTCTCGGTTGTTTGCTCCTCATACGTGCTTTTTTAGAGACTTCTTTTAAGTTCGAAAACCCTTCTGTTATCAGATTCAGTTTTCCCTATTTAGCGAAGCGTACCCTGCTTTGCATCGTTGTTTAGTAAATCAGGACAGTTATACTGAACCTGACAAATCTTGAAAACCTAAAACAGATATAGAATTTTAAAATAACTTTAGAACAACCTCGGGAAAATTATGGAATCTTAAAAAGTGCCTGAAATTATTTTATTTGATACTTCTTTTAAAGGTTTAGGTATCATTTTAGTATTTTTTTCTTCAGATTTCAAAATCGTGAATAGGGTATCTACTTGCGTCCGGGAAATCGGGAAATCCAAGAAATGACGACCGTGAATGTGGTTTTAGTGACTCTCTAATGTATTAATATACAAACTAAAAGTTAAAAAAAATTTATTACGTTAATTCTGTGTTGGAATAGGGAATTTGTGAATAATCTTAACTCTCACTGGGTATAAGGAATTTTCCAAAAGAATTACAATTCTGATGTCGAACAGTGAATTTTCAAAAAGAATTATAACGGGTCATTAACAAAATACGTGATACGTTCAGGGGGGTGGTTTGACGAATTACCATTATCCATGTTAAGGCCAATGGAAAAAGTACCAATCAGGGGGGTGGAGTCGAAGAGGGTTTCAGTAAAGAATTGTAATTTCGACTTTGATAGAGAGAATTTTCTAAAAGATTTATAATTCTGATTTATGAAAGGGAATGAATAAAATAAATACATTTAAAAATTCATCAAAGCAATTACAATTATCCTCACTTGGAGCAGGGAATTTTTTAAAAGAATAATTCGTAGTTGCGATGTAGAATTTCAGTCAACAAATACATTTTTTTACAATTGGGACAGAAAGTCTCGTAAAGCATTATTAGTTTTGAGTTTTCAGAGATTTCCGCCAATAATTTGAATTTTGACTTTGCAATAGCTATTTTTCTAAACGGATTTTAATTCTGAGGTAGAACATAGAAATTTCCTTGAGGAATTATAATTTTTATTTAAGGATGGGGAGTTTCCGTAAAGAATTATAATTCGACTTGGAATAGGGAATTATCGACATGAGATGTGAATTTTGGAAAAGAATTTCAATTCTGATTTAGAACAAAGCAATTTCCCTCTTTCAACTTTGGGAAAAAGAGAGGTACTATATTTCTGAATTATAATAAAAAATTGTATAAAGAAATATAGTTCTAACTTGAAACGGAAAAAGTCTGTAAATCAGTTTAATTTTGACTTTGTGTCGGAAATTTTCTAAACGAATTATTATAGAATGAATTATCGAAAGAATTATAATTTTAGCTTGGAATACGTTATTTTTGGAAAAAAGCGGGAAATCTTGGTAAATAATTTTAATTCTGATTTATTTAAAAAATGTGCAAAAATATCCCTGTTCATGAGACCGTACACGGTCGCACTTACGCACGACTCTCGGGAAGGGTGGGGGTATAGGGGGAAAAATGACACGTGCCCCTGTGTAGTTGGGACGCTCGTGTCTGTGGAACGCACGTAACTTTAAGCCTCGTACGTTCGGCGTTCGAGTCTAAATGTAATTGTAACTTGGATCAGGGAATTTCCGTAAAGAATTAGTTTTTTTTATTTCAGACAGGGTATTTCCATGAAGAACAATAATTCTGATTTTGAACAGGGAATTTTGGAGGGGATTTCCGTAAAAAATAAAATTATTATTCAGACATTAGAACAGGTATTTTTTCGTAAAGAATTATTATTGGACTTGGAACAGATAATTTTTGACTTTGAACAGGAATTTTGAAAAATTATTTTAATTCTGATTTAGAAGGAGGGAATTTAAAACTGTTAAAATTCAGTATGGCCAAAAATTCCTTATAACCAAAAATGATCTAAAGTTAAAATTTAGAATAATAATTCTTTTGCAAAATTCCCTGTTCCAAATCAAAAATCTTGGGAACTTTTTAAAATGTTTAGAAATCTTGAAGAATTGTTTGAAATCATTCAAATGTTTATACATCGTAGGAAATAATATTTAATTTTTCCACTGTTTAAAAAATAATAATTTACTGCTGGGAATTAAAGTAAATGTGAAATAATTAATTGGTAAATCAATTATAACGCTTTGATAAATTTTGATACAAGTTTATTAATTTGCGGATTATAATTGGTGTTCATTCCTAAACAATTTTTATATTTCTAAGAATATAATAAGAAAGGGAAAACTTTTACTCTTCTTATATGATATTTCAAAGAAGGATGTTTCCACAAGGCTTTTATTACCAAAAAAATTGCAACAATTGCAATTCCATGATTTATTTCGTATCTTTCCGACTGCCATCGGATATAAAGGGCCGCTTCCACGCGGAAACCGAGAGCTGGCATCAGAAAATTTTCGAAAGTAACCGAATGCGGCTTCGTGCCAAATTTGTATGGCCCAGAGGCATTGGGTCAGTGTCATTGTGAGCAAATTTCCATTATCTCTCCTCAAAAGAACATCTCTCACAGCTGACCGATGCGGCTCGTTGCATCGAGGCAGCACAGCCGATAACAATGTAAACTTGTAGTGTAGATATAACTCCATTCCAAGTTATGTAATTACAGTCTACTCGTCAAATAAACTTTTTACATTTTTCATTTTAAATTGGAAAATTAGAATTGACACCCAACATTTTGGTCCTTCGGTTCGCGGATATTGCACAACTCGAGCGCGCTTTCGCTACAATTGCGTGGATCGATAAAGTGTAAAATACCCTAAACTCTCGCTTCCAGTCACCCTTTTCTCGACCTTCCTATAACTGCTGGCTCTCGCAGTTTCTAAAGGGAGTAGGGCGAGAGCGGTTGCGACATT
>NC_046664.1:65015638-65027186 GCF_010883055.1 Belonocnema kinseyi
GTCAGGCAGCCCTTACTGTTTATGTTTCTGTCCCCCCGAAATCAGTGAACTTTTTGAGTTTTGAAATCAATAGCATATCCAGTGACTATGTGACTACTATCGGCGAGAAAACTATAGGCTTAACAACTCAGTCAAAAAAAAATGCTAGCGCAACAAAAAAAGTCATTTAAAAGCTGAAAGTGCTTAGCAGACTGAAAAATGTAAAATAAAGTAAGGATTTTTGGGTACATTTGAGAACAGTCAAGTTTAGAGCATTATTTCTTATACAAGGGGCGATGGAAAAAAATTGAAAAAATTAATGAGTATGAGGAAAACTGTTGTGAACCAGTTGCAGTTGAGAAATTTAAAAAATAATAAGAATTGTTGCTTAAAAGCACAAAAATGTGCAACTATGTTATCTTCAGTTCTAATACAGATATTAAAGCGATTCAAACTGCAAACTGTAAGTAATAGGCTCTGCAGAGCCTATTACATTGCACATTTTTGTGCTTTTAAGCAACAATTCTTATTATTTTTTAAATTTCTCAACTGCAACTGGTTCATAACAGTTTTCCTCGTACTCATGAATTTTTTCAAATTTTTTCCATCGCCCCTTGTATAAGAAATAATGCTCTAAACTTGACTGTTCTTAAATGTACCCAAAAATCCTTACTTTTTTTTACATTTTTCAGTCTGCTAAGCACAACATTTTTTTTACATAAACTTCTTCAAGCCCATTAACGTACAACACTTTCAGTTTTTAAATGACTGTTTTTTTGTTGCGCTAGCATTTTTTTCTGAGTTGTTAAGCTTCAAAGGCAGATGCCTATAGTTTTCTCGCCGATAGTAGTAACATTTATATGAGTATTTACAAATAGCTATTCCATAAAGCAATATATAAAGTGCATTTAGATGTTTCAAACCTAACAACCGCGAGTTATTTCAAAACTCAAGGGCTTTGAAACTATTTATCAAAAATGAAGAAAAATATCCACAAAAGCAAGCCAGCACCGACAAGGAGGACGAGTAACAATCTTTGCCATTCTGTATCCAGAGAGAGACAGTTCCAACATTCCACCAACAAGGACTCAGAATCAGGAAGTTTCAGCCTTCTGTACAATCCATTCCAGCAGAAGAAGTTCTAGCCTTCCACAATCCTTTCCAGTAGGAAGTTCCAGCCTTCCACAATTTAATATCAGCGAAGGAAGTTTCAGCCCTCTACAATTTGTTCCAGTACGACGTTTCAGCCTTTTGTACAATCCTTCCAGCAAAGGAAGTTCTAGCCTTCAACAATCCGCTCTAGTAGGAAGTTCTAGCCTTTACAATTCGTTCCAGTAGGAAGTTCCAGCCTTCCACAATTAAGTGCCAGCAAGGGAAGTTTAAGCCTTCTACAATATCTTCAAGTAGGAGGGTTCAGCCTTCCACAATTACGTACCAGGAACTTTGAGCCTTCAACAATCCGTTCCAGTAAGAGGTTCCAGCCTTCCACAATCACGTACCAGCGAAGGAAGTTTCAGCCTTCTATAATTTCTGTCAGTAGGAAGTTTCAGCCTTCCGTACAGTCCGTTCCAAGCAGTGGTTCCAGTTCTAGTCACGAGTTTGGAAAAGCAACGAGAAAGTATGAAACATCATTTGACTAATTTTGAAACTCTTTTAACTCAATTGTCAATCAGTAACGAAACTTCAATATTATTTCTTGATTTACATGTGATATTAAAAATACACAATGATTTCGGGAATATGTTGACAAATTCAAAGTCAAATTAAATCTATGCCTTACAAGACAGAAATCACTACAAAATATCTTCTAAAAATGCCCGCGATACATCTGAGTATTTTTATACTTTCGGCTTTCACCGTCAGAAGATTGAATTTCATCTCAAGATTTTAATTCGATACTAAATAATTAGTCCATTAAAATTCAAAATTAAATGAATTCGCGCCTGGCATAAAATACAGAACTTTCAAACTCGAGTAAATGTTTTTATTATTTATAATTCCATCATATCCTATATTAAAATTTCAAACTGTCTATAACTACCTTTTAGGGTACCGTCGAACAATTTTCTTAAAAACATACATTTTGTACTCGGAGGCGTAGACGATCTCTCTCAAGCACTCAGTTTGTATACGCTTGTTCGCTTCCAGTTAAAACTGCATGGTGAAAAAGGCAACCTATTTCAAAAAATTTACATCTTAAATATCATTTCAAATATTGTCGTACGATTCGTTGCCGAAAATGTAGGAATCGATATTAAAGAGCGATTTGAAATATTCGAATTTTCACTTCGCTCGAGTTCAATTTCTTCACAATACGGAAAAGTACCTTCCTGTTCAAACTCTTTTTAATTATTGCTCTTAGTACCGTTTCATTACTGACGTATCTATATTGATTCTAGATCCGTACACGAACGATTAAAATTTTCAACTCAGTAGAATAGACAATCGGCCTACAAAAATCTTCTTCTGTTAGTTATCAACTTTTCGTCTGTCACCAAACAGCTATTACTTTAATTCCAACTAAAATTCAATAAATTTCTCATACAGAATAAAATTTCGACTAAATTATATTAAATTGAAAAATAACATATTTTGTTTCAAGGAACATTTGAGTAAAATGTCTTTCAGAGCATTTAACCCAAAATTTCCGAATTCAAAGGTTATAATTACAGCTTCTCTGGTTTTTCATACACCAGCAGCTATGAATATAATAATTGGCGAATTTTCTTATGACCTTTTATGCTCAAATCAACTCCGCCTGTTAGGATGAACTACTCTTGCAGGAAGCTGAGTGCTTTTGGATCATCACCAGGCGTTTCACAAACCCGTGATCCACGCAAAGAATTCCACTCTTTATTTTTTTACTATTTTATGACATTTCATGAGCCGCCGATTCTAGATAAATTGAAACCAGAACGGCCATCCAAAATGCGTTTCAAAACAAAAATTCCATTTGTTTAATGATAAAAATAATTTCACGATTAATCAGATAATAACTTCTAGAAATTTTATTCGTTCAAAAATAATGTGATAAAAATCTAAATTTCAAATCACATTTTGTTACGAGATTCTATGCTCAGGTGAATTCCATTTCAATATTATTATAATATTCTTACAATTTTATAATACCTCATTATTTTCCGATTCTGTATAAGTTTAAGCCAAAAAGGCCTTCAAACATAGTGATCTATATATTTGCAAAATTCCAATTTTAATGATAAAGTTATTTATTCGTAACACTTTCCAAAAATTCATTCACTCGATTGTTAGTTCGAGAAAAATCAGATTTCAATTCATATATTTTTAAATACATTAAAATATGTCTTCAAAAAAGAGTATCTTAATTCCATTCGTAAGGTAGATATTCTGGACCTTTTAGAACTTAAAATAATTTCAATTTAAAGATCTTTATAACAATTTTGAATCTCGGAACAATAAAAAAGAGGTTCAAAACTCTGTATTAAGAAAAAAGGTCATTTGGCACTTCATACCACAACTATAAGATTTTTATTGTCTATATTTTATATTACATTCTATTTTTTTCTCTGAAAATCAATATTTTGTCAAATTTTAGGAACAAATGACACGCGTTGTCACGAATTTATATGTATAGCACGTGTTATATATCTTTCTTCGTATATTTTCTATTCATTGTGTCCATTTCAAATCTTTAATTTCTATTTCAATTTCCATTTTAATTTCCAAGTCCCATTTCAAATTTCAAGTTTCATTAAAATTTTCCATTTCAATTTCCAAGTCCTACTTCAACTTTCAAGTCTCATTTCAATTTCCAAGTCCTATTTCAACTTTCAAGTCTCATTTCAATTTTCAAATTTCCATTTCAATTTTTAAGTGTCGTTGTATTAACTAAATTGTTATCTGCACTTGTTCTATGTATTCATGTAAATCGTCGCAATTTCGAGATTCGATGTTAGTTTAATTTTCAGTTTAGTTTGTCGTTATGCTGTTAATTTCGAATTTCTTTCCAGAATATTGTATGCATAGAAAGTCTAAACATCGACACTGAATTGTACGATTTGAACATTACTTTGTTACACGAATAACAATGTGTTTAATTTTAAGACTCCAGTGCCCTAGCCCTAGGCTTTACTACGGAATTTATGTAATTAAGTTTTTTTCATTGCACTTTGATAGTTCAAGGGATTCGGCATGTTCAGTCCTGAACAATCTTTATACTTCTAAGAATATAATAAGCAACGGAAAACTTATACTCTTCTTATGGTATTTCGAAGGAGAATGTTTCCATAGGGCTTTTATTATCAACAAAATTTCAGCCATTACAATTTTAAGATGATTGATTAACTTATGATAATTTTGCAAAATTTTGCCGATTTAATCCGTATATTTACACTTAGGTGTCTAATTTTTATGATCTTTTATAGTACTCTTTGGATAACCAGGCGAACCTGAGCCTCAGATACCGAGCTTCATCTTCGTGGGTTTCCCCCTATGTTTTCCACTTCGTGTCCTTCCGACTGCGATCGGATTTAAATGACCTCTTCTACGCGGGAACCGAAAGCAGGCATACGGAAATTTCCGAAAGTAACCGAATGCGGCTTCGTGCCAAATTTTCATGTGTGAGCAGATTTCCATTATCTCTCCTCAAGAGAACATCTCTCTCACAGCTGACCGATGCATATCGTTGCATCGAGCAACAGTCGCTCACTTGTCAAATAAACTTTTTAAATTTTTTATCTTAAATTTGTGCCGATTCTTTTATTAATTCCAAAAATTATAATTGACACCCAATAATTCGTATCCTAAAACGCGCGGAAAATATTATGTTCCAAATTAATAATAAAAATGAGAATATAATCCATCTAAAAAGAGAATCTACATGCCTTAAATTGAAATTGCACAATTTTAAACACTTCACAATTAAAAATTTTCGATATAAACATATGCCCGCTGTGCTGGCACATTCTTATTACATGCATTTTGGACGCGCCTGCGGCTCGCCCCCCACCCCCCGCGTTCGTGTTCGTACGTTTAGTGCGTACACTTTAACTCAATTTTTTGAAATATCATAAATATTGCAGCTTAAATTGAAAACTGTGATTTGAAATTCAGAGAAATTATTGTCATAAATAGAACTGCATTTTTGCCATTTCTTTTTAAAGAAGGTTCTCCAAGAACCTTCGGCATTGAAGATTTCATTGTTAATGCGACACTCTAGCTTAGCGCTCGATTATTAGGTTATAGATTCAGTTCTCTTTTAAAAATAAAACGGTGTAGACAAAACTGAAAGCATATCAAAAGTATGTATGTTTTTCAGTATAATGTTAATAAAAAAACAATAGTTTTTTTTTAATTTACTAAGTAAAGATTTTAAGCCGTAGGCTTTCATTCCTTTCGTTCAAACTTCAGTTCTAAGACAATTTTACTTTCATGAATTAATCTAGAACATTTTAATTTATGTACACTTGGAAAATTGCATGAAGGTAATTAGTAAATATGGTTAAAATCTACTAAAAATAGTTTCGAAATATATTTTATATCTAGTAGAAATTTAGACTGATATTTATTAATCTATTAAAGAATTTTTTTTCGCACTTAGAGAAAAACTTGTCTTGAAACATAAGCATCATCCGCTTAGCTATTTTGAACCACGTGAATATATTTTTACAAAATTAGTAATCTTTGGCCAAAGAAATTTTTTTTAATCGGTGGAATATATTTTTGCTAAAAATGTTTAAAAATTTGATGTGGGGAAATAGTTTTCTGAGCCTTTAAAATATTTTCCTGACTTCAAAATATATTTCCTTCCATCAATTCAGATTTCCTTGTTTCAAAGAAATATTCATTCCCATTAATGGCACATTCATTTGGAACAATCAGTCATTTAGTTTAAAATGTATTCTTTCTTTATTTAATATTTTTTTCATTCAAAGAAATATTCCCCTCTAATCAATTGATCGTACTTTTGAATCGGACAATGTTAACTTCATCCTATTAATATTTCTTTGAAAAAAACAGGAGTCGCACTTACTTCAGCACTTATATTCACAAAATACGTGATACGTTCAGGGTGGGAGGGGAGTCTACCGAAGTATCATTCTCCATGTTAAGTCCAATGTAAAAAGTGCCACTTAGGGAGGGAGGGGCTCAAAAGTTCCTGAAAAATGTACCACGTATTTTGTGAATGGTCCCTATGCTAACTTTCGCCTAAAAATGTAATATTCTAGAAATTATACTGTAAAAACTAGAGATCTTTTTTTCACATAATCATTTTTTGCGTGTCCTGTTTTTGAATAGCGTAAATTCATGCTTTTATTTTCAATGTAATACAAATGAATCTGGGTTGCCTCCAGTGGTCTCATTTTAGTACCATTCCAGACTGTTTTTTCTAAGTCTTATTATAATACCTGAAATTCACCCTCAAATAATACTTGTGATGTGCAACGAAAGTTTTCTATAAAGGTTATTTTGTTATGCCAATTTCCCTGAAAATATTTACAATGGCAAATGCGACTTACTATTTTTTCCGTTGGACAGCAGACTTTTTGTACAGTGTATCAAAAGGTTCACGTTCAAGGGATTATTATACTTAAAATTATACTTCTCAGAATTTGATTACATTATGTACTCGGTGGGAAGTTGAAAGTTTCATAGAATAACTAGAATAGTTAGATAGTGAAATTTATAAATAACGGTATAGAGATGACTGATTACTTCATGAATCAGCTAGAAATCTTAGTCTAACTCTAGGTTGTTGCACAGTCGGCTATCACTTAATGAAATGTCTAATAATTACACTATGTAAATATGACATTCGTATTGCTGTACATAGATTTATATAGTACAAGTGTTATACATTTACATATATCCATCTAAGAGTGCAAACTGTAATACAAACCAAAACAAGAAAAGATTGGTAAAAATCACTAGATAGATTGAGATTTTCACAAAACCCAAGTGAATCGTCATCATCAGTCGCAAAGGCGTTAATTGCAGCTTAGTTGTTCGAGCGTTTAAGGCGTCTTTTCTGAGTCGCAGATCTTTAATGTTCACCGAGTTTAATAATAACCTCATAATTGAGTCCGTTCGCAATAATTGATATAGACTACTTATACAGAATGTATGGGTGCAACAGAAAGTGTCGAAGAACCGTGTAAAGTAGTACTTTTAGCAAAGAAAATCTCATTATAGTCTCTGGCATATGGCCTATTTAGTTGATAAAAAACCAGAAAAGAAAAACTATAAATGTCTAAATCAAATTGCGATATCATGTGTAATTTCCCAGGAGTCAGACCAAGATCTAAATGCAAAGAACTTATTAAAATGAGGTGATATTCTAATGAATAAAACAAAACTTTTGTAAAATTCCCCAATATGTTCTGGCTGTAAGAATACATTTATCATTCAAGTGGAACAATTAAACACACTGTTGCAGAATGTTTACCATCTCACTGATGAGTTACATTCAGCCGTGATCAATGTCTTAGAATTGATGCAAATTTCTGTCTTCAGCACGATATCCACAATTCCAGGTACCGCGACTTCAGGGCATCCTAATAGTGGTCATTTAGCAGGAAAGTGAGGTCAGAATTTTCCCATTACGCCTCGTAATATGTGAGTTCGCTCTCATCAACGGACAGTGCGGAAAGCAGCTTTATTGTAACAGTCATTAGGTCCGTCTCATATACACTCCTTACTTCATTACATAATTGCAACAGGTGTGCCATCGACCACGTGTTGTGACCGCATGCGCGGTATCATTTTTAGAACAATGATACACTCCAGATAGGTGTTGCGAAAGGTCTCGCTCATTGAATATACCTATTTTCCTCATGAATCAAACCACAGATCGTAAGCATACGGAAATACTTAATAAAGTTGTACCTGGAACGAGAAGAAGTTGTTCTAAGGTCGATATATTGCAATGCGACCAGATTAAAGGATAGGTACGATTTATGAAAACTTTTGTAAGCCTGGCAAATTTAACAAAAATTGTTGAAAGTTGAGGTTATAGAATCGATCCCTTCTTTAAGTTAATTTTAAATAATCTTTTGTGATTTTGTTTTTTTTTCAGGTGAGCGGGAAGGGAGGCGCTGACCGGTGGCGGCGGCGGCCATGCGCCCAGGCCCGCCAATCACGAGCCGCCGCAGGCCTCCCCGTCGCCAGCAGCTACCGCATCGTCTCCATAGGCCGCAGTCCAAAGTGAAACAGAATAAACGGTCAATCTCCAACTTTCAGACGTTTTTTCTGTTGTTCCTGTTGGCCTCAAATCCAATTCTTGCCCTGGCAGATCCACCGCCTGCCACTGCACTTCCTGGTCTCGTACCCAACGATCAACTTCACCGGAAGTGCCTATCGCCGGAGGAGGACCAGCGACAAAGCTTACCGATCTCGGAGAGGGCGCTACAGAAACCGCAGAACCTCACTATCGGTTACCTAACGGCCATCAAGGGCGTCATGAAAGATCGACAGGGCCTTGCCATCTCTGGTGCACTTTCCATGGCACTCGACGAGGTATGCTAAATTTACTTACCTATCTGATGATAATTCAGATCACTGCCATAGTATAATATTCGTAACCTAGAATTATAAAACACCTAGCAATATGATTGAAGTCTGTAGAAAAAGAATAAATATCGATATTTCCAGCAGCTTAATCGGTAGACCATACGACCACCAATTGGAAGACCTGTGTTCGATTCCCAACGGAGCGAAAAAGTATATATTTCACACGAAAAGTTAAAAAATATCGAATTTATTTATGTACACTTCACATATGACTACTTCTGTCTCCCTTCCTGTCCGTCCCTTGGCGGCCTAAATGCTCAGATAGTCAGTGCTGTAACAGAAGTTGTTTACGTTGCGCTACACATGGCACTGCTGTGCCATACTATGCTGGGTTCAGAAACTGTATGTAAGGCGGAGCATCCGATTCTGGGTCAACCAGGCCCGAGATCGGCCCAGAATTTGGGAGATGAATGTATATTTCTTTTTAAAATCCAAACAGATGAGGCTTATAACGTTCACGTAAAAAGTAATCACAAGTTTTGCTCAAAAAAATTTGAGCTATGTGGCTACAAAGAACAAATTAGACAACAGTTGTTCGCCTAAAAAGATCTATAAATTTATTATTAATCATTTTTTGATAGTAAGAGTAGATTTTCTTTTAATCGTAAACACAAGATTAAAAATTAAAAAATTAACTTTTTGGAAAAAGCACAGAAAAGAGAAAAGCGGGTATAGGCTCCTATATGAGACCCTATAAAGTTTCCTGTATTAGACCCTATGCAGATGCGCAGTAGTTTTTATTTAATCGTAAAAAACATTTTTTTAAATGATAAAAACAAGGAAATAAGAATTAGTATGATTCAATTTTTATGCACACGGAGAAAAATAGATGTTAGCACAGACTATCTAGATATTAATAGGTAATATCTTAGCGATTTAACTATGGGGCAGAAATCTAGACACTGAAGTAGAGCATCCGTAGATATTAAAAAGAAGATTTTAACTGGCAATATCCAAGATATTAAAGAGCAGAATCTAAGATATTCAAGAATTATTTTTTAATTGTGCAAAAATTACCTGTAAAGTATGCCTTTTTCTGTAAAATGCAAAAGAATGTTAATATCGTAGTCCTCTGTTTTGAAAATGCGAATCCTCAATCATTCGCCTTTTTGAATAATTATGCGATTGTTGTGTTAAACAGATAACGCACTTTTCAATGCTAATATGAAGGATGCCTGTAGCTGAGTCCTCATTTTCTTGAGAAAATTATAACATATCCAAAAACATTTAATCCATTTTGCACCAAAACTTATAGTGCAATAGATATCTGAAAACCCACAATACACACGATTAAAGCTCAAGATAAATACATAATCTTTTGTCATAATGGCGTGGCGACTTTTGTCGCTACGCCACACGTCAGCGACCTTGCTCCGATAAAATTTAGCTTTTTTAGTATCTTAGATAATAACTGTTAATATCACATATTTTATACTTTCAATATAAACAGATATTGTCTTTTAATATTTTGTATGTTGAATACACGATATTAGATAGTATGCCGTAATATCTATATATTATGGTTAAATATCAAAGTTTTTAATATCTGCTTATCAATATCTATTTTTCTCCGTGCATATTATGAATTGTAATGATATACATTTATTGAAATGATACATGTTTCAGAGCAGCTTAGAATACAATTTAAAGCAAAATAAGAAACAAATACAAAAATAATCATGATAAATACAATTTGTTTTTTATTTTGCAATTTTTTAATAAGTTATCCCTGGCAGATATGGCATAGTGCCCACATCGATATTACAATGTTGTAATGCCAGCTTCCGGAACCTAAAAAAGTATTATAATTGATATAAAAGTGTTGTGTATAATGTAGAAAAGTTGACATGTTAGAAAAAATCGAGTGCGAAGCACGAGATACGTGATGAGAATAAGAGCTTTAATAAAAGAGAGTCAAAATCACAAAATTACGGTTGTCGGTCCGTTCACCTTTGATTTTAAAAGGTCTGTGTCCGAATGCGGAAGCAAGGACTAAGCGCGGAGTGCGATTGTCATCAGTCACGTGCCGTAGGTGCGCTCAAACTTTCGAGCTAAGCTTTTTTAACGAAAGAGAATTCACAAGCACAACATTACAGTGGTGGATGCTTTGAGTCTTAATTTTTAAATGTTTGCGCAAGAACGTGCGAAAATATAAAGACCGAGCGCCTAGCGCGAGGTAAATACATAATCGAGCGCGAAGCGCGAGAACCAACAGTCGCGCGCCCTAGGCGCGCTCAAACTCGCGAGCCGCTTGATCAGAATTTGCCCGCATACCGGGCACATTTTTTGATTCTAAGATTCTTTGATTGATTTTTCTGGAAAAGCCAGTTTTTTTTACTTTAATTAAAAATCTAGGTATGGTCTTTAAAAATTAAAATCCGAAAATGTTTTTGAAAACTTCCAAGGGCCTCCCCACTCCCGACGAATTAAGTTTATGTGCCCTACTTCGATCCGGCAGCTTAATTATTTTATTGTCATAATTTCAATATCTTTTTTTCTTGGAATGCATGAAAATTTTTTTTCACGCTAAAGGGTAACGATTACACGATTTCATTCTAAATCCGAAAAAAGAAATTCCCTTGTTTTTATTTGATTTTAACAGTTGCCGCCGTTTTTTACTTGAAGTTTCCCATGTTAAATGCATGAGGAATCATGGGTAATTATTTTTGATTTATTTAAACAAATGAAATTTGTTTCAATAATTTTTGTTCGAAAATTCGTTTTTTCCCTAAAAATTATTACTATTGGTCTAGTGGAATATTGATTCACATTGGTTCATTAATTCTTAAATATTTGAACAAATGAAATTTGTTTAAATAATTTTTTTGAATTCTTCTTTTGCGTTTTGTTGAAAACTATTAATATTTTTTAATGGAATATTTATCAACATTGTTTGATTCATATAAATTAGAAAATTTAAATTATTATTATTTATTATTATTACACCATTAAGCCATTTCCCTTTCGGGGTAGGCGTGACTCACTCGGCAGGGGAAAGGAGTAGTGTGTGGATGGGATAGAG
>NC_046664.1:65027286-65033116 GCF_010883055.1 Belonocnema kinseyi
GCATTCTCTCAACATGTCCGAACCATCTTAACCGATTTCTTTCCCATGTGTCTACTAGCGTCTCTTCTGCAGCACATTCTTTTAGAATTATCTCGTTACTTAATTTGTCCATTAGGGATTTCCCGCTTATTATGCGCTTGAATCTCATGTCAATTGCGTTAATTTTACTCTTATCTTTTTCTTGATAAGTCCATGTCTCAATTAGATTGAAATTAAATTTAAAATCCTATTTTACGTCGAATAAGCAAGTTAATGTGCAGAATCCCTGAAAATAAAACCAAGAATTGAACGAACAAATTTGGACAACCACCATAGAATGTTCCTGTTGAATTCGAAAAAAGATAAACAATTTTCTAAAAAAGAAAAAAAAAGATTCTTTTTTGGGACAAAAAATTTAAAAAATGGAAAAATAGAAAGGCAACCAGCCAAATCCCCTTCCTTTTCTTTTTTTTATTTCTTTCGTCTCTTTATTTTTATTATTATCGAATCACAACAAACATCCATTTTAAAAAATAATCACCAACGTTTAAGTACTCATGCAGCAACCTTATAAAGGCAAACAAAATTTAAGCAAGTAGGAACAGGAACGAAACCACGATGCTCTATCCCTGATACCTAAGAATCAAGTGCATCAAAATAAAATTTTTCGAGTTTTTTTAAATCTAAATTATTACTGTTGGTCTAGTGGAATATTAAACAACATTGGTTATTTAATTTTTAATTATATAAACAAATTCCATTTGTCTAAAGAAGTTTGTTTTTCTTCAAAAATCCGTCGAACTGTTAGCACTTTATTATCATGAAATGATATAAATGTATTTTCAAATATTTTGTAATTATTGAAACAATAAATTATTATTTGTTTCAAACTAATAATCAAGTCACGTGAACAAACCTGGTCTTCAATTTTTCTTTTCCAACTTACGTCTAAACGAAATGAGGTATCGCTTTGAAAGTTTGGGAAATGAAAGAGGTGGTAATAAATTCCATGTCTCTGCTTTGTTCCGGTGGAAATTTTAAGAAAAAATTTTTTTTTGAAGAAGAAAATACCAGTGGAAGTTTTCTTTCCCAACTTACGTCCACACGGAATGAGATATGGTGTTAAAAATTTGGCACGATAAATAGAAGGCATGGAAGAATATGTCTCTGGTCCTAAGTAATTAGAATAGTGAAAAAAGTTTTTTTTTAATTACTATTTTGGAGAAATACCGACCTTGCTGTCGTCAAACCCTGCAAGCAATTTGCAATGTTGTCAATGGGCTAGTTATGAGGTTTATATTGATCAAAGTGGGGTAAAACAACAAAAATAGCTCACGAACATTATGCAGAAATAATGCAAAAACTAATGTTTGCATTTCAAATGCGAACTTCTAGGGGTCTGTGGGTAAAACAGATTGCATGATTACCGTCAGAGAAAGTTAAAAGTCAAACTTCTGCTGTAAAACCTAAATGTGTCCGTCGATAATCATTATTTGCATAAATAAACTTTTTTCTTCCTCCAACTCTTTGCAAGGCCACAAACGATCCTTTAATATTTATTAACATTTCTCGAAAAAAATTTCCGCGTTATTTAAACTTTTATTTTTCAGTATGGGTAAAAAAATATTGATCTGAGGGCTGACTTGATCAGCTGTTATACTCATCACATGGCCTTAACCAAATGCAATAAAAATGGTTGTTGATCCTCATTTCA
This sequence comes from Belonocnema kinseyi, assembly GCF_010883055.1. NCBI lineage: Eukaryota > Metazoa > Arthropoda > Insecta > Hymenoptera > Cynipidae > Belonocnema > Belonocnema kinseyi. The sequence continues at coordinate 65,028,980 of NC_046664.1, forward strand.
CTTTAATAAATTGTTTACGTATTAATTGTTTGCATAATTACAAATTAATTAACCATTATTTATAAATATTCCACTAAACTAACAGTAATAAATTCTATTTAAAAAAATCAAAAATAGATTATTATTTAAACATATGCAATTTGTTTAAACAATTAGAAATTAATTATCCAATGTTGATAAACATTCCACTAACAACAAAATTTGAGGAAACCGCCACTTCTTAGTATTAGGAAGAATAAAATTGCGGAATGGCTATTATTTTCAAATAGATTCTCATGTCATATTGTATAATTCTGCTCATATGTCTTATAAACTTGTTTAAAGGCCGTGGCTACGTGTACCGAAGATTTCGTACAGATAACCGGATATTTTTGGTACACGTAGAGACTGCCATTTGAAAAAGTAAACATATAAATATTCTATTTCTGAAAGTCGATTTTTATTGAGAAAAAAAGTATAATATAACATTTTTAGATACCGTTTTTTTCTTTCGGTTGTATTGCTTGCATTGCATTATGATCTTCAATTAATATACACATCGCGAGAATGCAAATCTGACTAGATAATAAATTACTGATAAGAACTGTGAAGATAAATTAGTACCCGTCTCTTTAAACCTCAGCTCAAAAACATTTCCATTATAAAGACTATCCATTTTGAGCCTTTACCACCATATTGATTTAAAAAACAATATAATTGTACTTGGTGGCCCAACAGAGGTACAAGATTGTGTAGTAAAACAAAAATCGAATATCATTAACCAGTTTTGTGAAAATCACAATATTTGAACAAAAAACCACGAGTTTTTGTGGAGAAAAAACGCAAAACTGACATTTTGTATTTGTAAAAAAAAAATATTGTTAGGAAATACTAGATAGGTTTAGTATTGTCGCTCAAAGAAAAATTCAAAAACTATAACGGTTAAAAAAAATTACCTGAAAAACTAGAAACTGTTCCAAAATAAATTTCACTTAGGATGTGAAAGATACTTCTAAAGACCCGCTCCCAGCGAAATCGTGGTAAAATTTCAACCGAAGCTACATCTCACAACCGCGAGATAGATGGTTACAGTCTGCGATAGACTCAATATGATGATCCGGCAAAAGTCTAGTGCACCCTGATGACATGGAGCGTTCCGAGGACGACCGCCTTCCGCGTTTTCTCCGCAAGTGTTTTAGCATTTGGTTGACAGGCAGGGATGATTTTCAGGATGTTAACCAGTGAAAGCTTGGCACCTTCAAGAGGACGATTGGATTAACAGAATATTCCGGGAAAATTCCGGTCTTAACTCCCTTAAACAGTAAAAAAAGGATCAATTTTGTTGCAGAGCATTTTGCTCCAGCGATCATTTGACTCTCGAGATCATAATGATTTTCCATTCGGATCAATTTGATCTCATTTTTTGGTTCATTTGTCAGACTAAACAAAATGGCCGCCAATTATTGGCGCCGGTGTCATAACGACATAACCTAAAAATGGTATCTAACCGCATGCAAGTGACAACTACACTTAACAGCTAATATTTTCTAATATCAGATTTCGTTATTTTTTCAACTTTTCAAGTACACTGCACGATCAGAAACCATAAAAAGCTTGAATATGAGCTAAAGTATGGTAAAAACGTCAGCCATCTTGACTTGACTTTGTACATGATCGCGAATCAGATCATTATGATCTCAAAAATCGATCATTCTCTTCGGCCGATCAAAATTTTCTTAAATTCGGTATAATTTTTGTTGCATATCAAAATGATATTGATTTCAGTATCATTTTGAACACTTTTTTTTAATGTGTACGCGGTCTCTACACTTCTTTTTCTTTTTATTCTCCTTGGCTATGATTTTTTTGTCAGCTTGTGCCTAAAACTCGATAGCAAACATGATTCTTTTCTCAAAGTCAAGGAGAACTATGTCAGATCTCGATTGCGCAACAGAAACATTTGTCGCGAATATGAAGTTCCAGTATACGTAGCACTTCTCATTCTCGACAATTGACTCTTATTTTCTTGGGAGCACTCAGGGGGGCGGTATTAAGGCCATTGATAGGTAGCGCTGGTAGGATACTGCTTCTTTGCAGGCACATATATCGATGAGCAGGTTCTCTTGACATCCTGCTACGCTTTTCTTTGAGCCGCGCTGTTCGAACGTTTCTCTCCACACAGGTCCGATTGTCCGATCAATCATATTATGTAGAATATCTATGAAGGTCTTATATAGTGTGTTAAGACAAGTGTTTGGCCAGTAATTCTTCGGGTCAGCTTAATGACACTCATAGTGAAGCACGCGCCACTGTGGCAGCTTATTACCGCGAACTTCCAGACATTGGCAATGAAATTCCTGCTAAATGACACACTGAATGCGGGACGCGTACCGTCTTGTCCGGCCTAGGGGCCCTGTAGAAAGGGACGCGCCATGTAGCCATGTGGTGAGGGAAAATGGAACGGAAGTTGGAGCCAGCGGTAGAAGGCGCGAGATATTCAAACGCCAATAAATAATATACCTGAATCGTGTATTCAATCGCATTGGGAAAATCATAGTAATTAATAGTTTTGAAGTTAAAAAAATAGACAATAGTAATATAATAGCTTCAATAAACAAGTGAATGAATATGTTCACTGCATTAATGATAATTTAACTTTTTTCCGGAATGTTGAGGTTTGACTTTTTGAATATAGTAGAAATCGCTGTGTTCCTTAGTCTTCGTTTACCAGTGACTGTGAAGAAAAACGAATCTTCTGCAAAATGATCCTTTATTGAACATTCAGATCAAAAATACGTATGTGAAATAAATATGTGGTTAGAGTAAATATTCAAAACTTACTTCGCATACAGATTACCATTTCCCTCGGGTTTCGAGTTAACTATTCTTAAGCCAAATGTTACTCCGATTAACAGCGATATAGAGAAAGCAAAACATTGCTTGCCTTTTTTTGTAAAATTTTTCCAACTTTCTACTGCACAAACACGCATTATAAATACCCAATTTATCTTCACATAACAGCAAATTTTAGGGTAAGAATGCACTGCCTAACAACTTCAGGATGTCAAAAAGCACTATTTACATACCGAAGCGCAAAGCTGTACAAAATTTTGGTGTAGTATCTTGATATGGAACGGAAGTGTCTCTCTCTTCTCACTCGACCAATCCGCAGTCAGCTGCCACATGGCGCCTCCCTTACTACAGGGTCCCTAGTCCGGCCTATCCTTGTGGTGAGTTGATACATTCGTCTCTTGGTCTGATAATCAGCCGTTGGTTTTGTTTTACAGTTTGCATCTGCTAAAGCATCTGCATCATACACACAACAATTGATAATCCAGAGGTTGGATTCTTCGGAAAAATCTCCACGAAGCTCGTCATCCAGTTCAGCAAGATCTTTGGGCTTGAGAGCATATTTCTTCATTGAGGGCTCGTTCTGGATGCGGTAGAGTAGGCGCGGAAAGTGCGAAGCTCTAGGTGTTTCGCATACCACAGAACATGTAGTCGTGCCAATTAAAATTCTTGTTTAGGGAACATACTGGTATTGTAACATTCCAATAGCTCGTCCTTGGGGGTAGTTTACAAAATACGCGATACGTTAAGGGGGTGGGAGCCTTTAAAGTGTTATTCTCCATGTTAAGTGCAATCGAATAGGCATCACGCAGGGGGAAAATGTACCATGTATTTTGTGAATGGAACCTTGAGTCGATCCGTCCACCTAAAAGTATCGAGATTCTGAAGGTCCATCGCATTGACTCTGTCTTGATTAGATCCTCTAACTCTAGGGTACTCGGTATTGTTGTCCGACTCATTGTCGAGACCCTTGCGCGTTCGATTGCTTTGAACCGCGCTTACTACTCCTATGTTTGATGTCGTCATTGTAGTTCCCAGCAATAGCTAGGGAAAGGGGTACGCCAGAGTCACGCCAGAGTCACCGTTTAAGATAACTCTTCCAGGTGGCATCCAGCTTTCAGCTTTTGATAATTGTCCGCGACAGAGGGTACAGGGACATGCTATCTGGTCCTGCAGCGGAAAAGTTCTTCGTACCACTAAGTGCTTTTTTCACTTCTTCAACACTTAGTGATGGACATTACTCCTCAGATAATATAAGGTTGGTTGTTGTAAAACTCCTTGAAGTGAATGAAATGATCCATATCATAT
>NC_046664.1:65033216-65042261 GCF_010883055.1 Belonocnema kinseyi
TACGTAACATCTGGTAGACCGTTCACTGAAAGTGTTCAAAAGTTAGCCCAGAACTGAGGATCTTCAATCACACACTGAACAATTTAAATCTGCTGACAAGCAAGCAGCATATTGTTGACAAAATGCGGGTGTTATCTGACGCAAGAAGGAGAATACAAAAGAGGAAGAGATGAATCAGGGAGAATTAACAATAATACACCTAAGCCTAACGAAATAGATACTTTTTGGAAAGAGGTATACAAGATCCCGAAAACAGTGGAGCTGAGAGAAGATACTGGAGTGATAAAAGCACTTAGGGATAGGAAGAACTTTTGCGCTGCAGGACCAGATGGTATCAAGAACTTTTGGTGGAAGAGTTTTACTTCTGTATACCAACATCTGGCCTGCATATACACCTCGCATTTAAAGTCAAAAACGCCTCCTAACGCTGTCCTAAACAAAAGGATTTTTCGAAGAATTAAGTCTGTGTTGAGAGAGATATAAAAACAAGGTAGTTCGAAAAAAGATGTAGCAGGATGCCGAGATAACCTGCTAATTGACAGATGCGCCTGCAAAGACGCAGCAGACCATCAGCGCATCAAGTCAATGGCTTGGTTTGACTACTGGAATGCTTCGCACTCAACCTCTCATAGACTTATCATTTGTCTTTTGAAAATTTTAAACGTTCATCCACATATAGTGAAATGCATAGAGAGATTGATGCCCTTTTGAAAAGCTAGATTTACTATCTCATATGGAAAATATCGAGTGACAACGAACAACGTCAGCTTTCATAGGGGCGTCTTTCAGGGCGACAGCATGAGCCCTCAGCTTTTTGCATCATATTTTTGCCTCTATCTCTCGCACTATGAAATTCTTCTGGATACCTCTTGTGACTTTACTAATCATCACGAGCATAAGGTGACTCATGTATTTTATATGGATGACCTGAAGATTTATGCTTCCCAAGGACCCTGGGTCTCTCCGAAGCAGATCCAAGCATCTTGTTCGGAAGATTTGGTCTGCAAATCTGTCTGCGTTGAACAAGGAATCTGCGACTAACATGATTGACGTCCCGGTTCTACTCTACTCGTTAGGGGTGGTTCAATGGACAAAGAACGAGCTTTAGGCCTTTGACACTCCATACATAAGATCATGCATGTGCATAAGAGCTTGCATATCAGTTTGTCTGTTCTGCAATCATACATCTCACGCCGTCAAGGCAGCCGAGGCCCTCAACTTGAATTTTAACATCCGAAGTGAAAAAAGTGCATTACTCCATCTAGATGCTTCTTTTCTAAAAGCCAAAGTAGAGGAAACTGAAGTTGAAAACTTCCGCAAAGAGCTACTCAACAAGAAAATGCATGTAAACTTTGACAGAAATGTAGAAGAAGAGGCATTAAATTTCTTTTGATTCTTTTTTTCTTAATTGTAATTATAATTGAATAACAAAATCACATTAAAAACGATTTGGGAGAAAAAATATAAAATCAAACAAAAAATGTCATTCTTATCTGACTTGGATCTTATACGAGTATAATCAGTAGGAAGTATCTACAGGTACCGAAAAAAATCTGGCTATTTGTACCGAAATTTAGGTGCACTTAGACACTACCTAATTAATAATGAGCATTATTTAGAGCACTACAATAATTACTTCAAATTTCATGACTCTTACTAGTTTGTGAGTTAGTATAGGGAAAGTATTGTGCAGTTCTGTCAAAATATGTGAAAAAATGATATTCGAAAATTGTCAACATTACAAAGCTTGCTTTATGAGGAAGCAGATAGAATGAAAAGCTACATTTTACGAAAGATTCAGTTTAATTTGATGATGACGTATTTTAAGGCCCCTACAATTAAATAGTGTTGCATTCGAGCCGAGAAAATCGGTTACCTCGCTCGACTTCACTCGGCATTCAAAAGGTTTTTCGATATGTCCTACTCGGTGAATCTTTTGTTTTGATCAGGTCGGATCGTCTCGTCATCTACTTATTTTGAATTTTGACGTTTTGGATGTCAAATATTGGAAGAAAAATACTACAGAAACAAAGAAAACCACATTTACTTTCATTTACCATAAGCAGAATAAAAAATATCGCTCGATACGAAATATCGTTGGAATGAAACACTGCAATTATATGATGTAATCAGGAAAAAATATTTTTCTCGCGCTGATCACGAATCTGGCCTCAAAAAGTGTTGCTCTCTTACGGTTTTCAAGATTTCGATCTTTTTTACTCTCGAAAAGGTCGATAACTTTCGATTTTCGTAAAACTCACTTATGTAATGTATTTTTTCACGCTGCACTCAAATGTGACTGAAGAAAATGTTACTGCCTTACCCCCTGATTTTCGTTATTTTCTCTCTAGGACGCGTAATATTCTAATAGCCATATAAAAAGGAATTCATGCGTCCTAATGTTGAGGATTTTAAATGAGGGACCTTGGAATGGTGGAAAGGAGGCGGTGATGTCCATATCTCTCCCATCAGTAAAGTCAAACCCCTTTTCCAGAGATCGCAAAAAACCGCAGACTATTGGAAAGGGCTTGGGGTGTCTTCGAATTAGAAACTATCCCTATTCAGGAACGTTTACGATTCGAGGCATCCCCAACCTTCTCCCAATGATTTTCGGTGAGGGGCAGAGATATACTTGCTGAAAATACCATGCCAGTTTTTATAGAGCAACACTTTTTTGTAATAGATTTGCGTCCAGTCTGAAAAATACGTACAATCAGTGGATTTAAAAAACAATAAGAGGATGAACGCCATTTTTTGGAGTAAAAATTCTTGATATCTCGAAATCGGTAAGAGAGCAACACTTTTTTCTGATAGATTCGATTTCAGCGTAAAAAAATGTAAAGTAATTTTAGTTTTGACCTATTTGAATACTATTGATTTGAAAAATACTCTGCGCATGAAATGATATCATGATCAATCTACTAAATAGGCAAGTTTGAATAGGATATGTAAAGATTAAACATTCGAGGTGCATTAATTTGAAATGGAATGCTTCAATGGTCTTTTAGTGGAGAATAGATCATATGATCGATTTATATCAATGACAAATGATTGATACATGCATAATAACGCAATTATATAATAGCTAAATGAAGGATCATATAAGATAATTGCAATTAGTTTTGACGATTCTAATAATTGACTCGACTCAAAACCCATTAACGTATCCACTGCACCCTTTCCATGATATATTCGGACATCTCCTGGCAGGGCCGTATCCTCGATTAGCCTTCAGGTGGTAATGCCTCCAGGGCTCGAAGATATAATTTATCTCTTGAGGAGATCGCGGTATAATAAAGCTGCGGGAGAAAGGAGAGGCTCATTAATCCCTTAATCACTTTTTTAGTAAGAAATAAGCGTCCTCTTCTTGGATGGGTAATTCTTAGCTTAAAATAAGTCTTCTCGGTGAGTTTGCCACCCAGAGGAGCCGCCCCTGGGCTTACCTACCCTCGTTAGTCCAGTTAGGTGGCCAGGTTCGACGACGTTCCTCCTTGGCTCGATTCGATTCCCACGATCGTGCGAGCCGTGAGATCGCCTGCATTGGTTTGCATGGTTACGCCAAAAGAAAGCGCAAAGCAGCGGTGGTGGTAGTGGTCGTATAGTGGCCTGTAGAAACCGACCACTCGCCCACCATTTAGGTGTAGTCGATTCGGAGGTTAAAAATACAAGCCCGGTATTATTCGCTGGTCCGCCCACGCGTGCCGACGAAACTGCGTAACCGTGAGAAGAATTCGTTCATCGAGAACGGAGTCCCTCCGCCTCTTGCTGCTGCTGCTGCTGCTGTTGCTGCTGTAACGGCTTGTCCTGGTGCAGAAAGAGCCCGCACGATATGCTAGAGAAGAAACCGCATGCATCGATGCCATGGAGGAAAACAACAGCGCGATATAATGAGGGTGTTGCACGATCGAGTCGAAACCTTTTTTGTACAGAAGCCGACTCTACTGATTTTTGATAAAGTAAGAATCGCGGAGATAATATCGCACATGCAGTGTGTCTGGGAAGCAGATATGGTTTAGATAAATACTTCATGAAGCCACATCAGTTATAGCTAGTCGTAATTTGTATGTTCTTCGGCTCTGAAAATTTGGGTTTCTTTGGAAATTGGTCTTTTCACCGAGAAGTGATGTAGATGATGTCGGGCAACGCCAGGTACTATACATTCCAATTAGGAATTTTTACTTAACTACAAGTCAACTTCACTTCGTTGAGTGCTGTTGTGGGCAAAAATGGAGGGTCCAAAATGGACCAAATCCATGGAATTTTTTCCATTTTGGCCCTATTTTATTATTATCTTCGTAGGAAATAATTTTGTCTGTATAAGTGTATGGGAAAATAATTTTTTGTTGTTTAGTAACTATTTAATCAAATAAAAAATGACAATAGTTATTATTTATTATAAAGATATTACAAAAATAAAGTTTTGTCCCATGCATTTGATATACGTTTTCCCATGCGTTTTCCCCTAAGCACTCCACGAAGTGAATTTCACTGGCATGAAGTGAATGTTGTCTTTTTTGGTAGAAAATTAATCTTCTTGGTTGAAAATTCTTCTCTTCTAGGTTGAAAATTCAGCTATTTGGTTTAAAATTTGGTTGGAATTTCATCTTTGTAAGTTTAAAATTCAGTTATTTGTTTAAAATTTCAATTATTTTGTTAAACATTCATCTCTTTTGCTTGAAAGTTCAACTATGTGTTTTTAAATACAACCGTTTGGTTAAAAATTAATTTTTGTTTTTTAAAAATGAACTTTTTTGTTTAAACTTCATCTTTCTGGGTTCAAAAGTCAACTATTTTCTGAAACATTCAACTTTTTAGTTTGAAAATTCATCTTGTTGGATTAAAAATTCATCTGTTTTGGTAGAAATTATTTTTCTTTGAAAATTCAACTATTCGTTTAAAAATGCAATATATTTTTACGAGAGAATTCATTCCTGTATTATTTCTCGATTTTCGCGAAAATCTTCCTATTTTCTCTATTTTCAGAGCATTTTCGGCTGTGAAGTCTGAAAATGTTACCAGATTAGAATTCTGGTCGTTCAATATTTAATTAATCGACAAGTTTCTAATAAAAGGGATAAAAGGGAAAATAGGGAAAAGAGTGTAAATTCTGTATTTTGTTGTTTTACTTGTAAAATAAAATCACTAATTTTAATTTCGTCATGCATTAAAAAAAATTTGTATTGACATTTATATTTCCCATTCGTGCGTGATGTCGCCCCCTGAGAGTATGACGTAATTTTTGAACGGCTCCTCCTAACATAAAATAACGCCTAAACTTACTTCTTTGGTTATTGGTCAGTTAGCTGCCAAAGTTTATAGTTCCAGATGAGGATTGTTGGTAACTTTTTTTGTAATTGGCGGCGATTCGCTACCATAAGTCTTCATAGAAAACACAAATATAGGAATTTCAGAAACTACAGAAATTCGTATGTGAGTAAATCTGTATTTGTGTGAGTGCCTTGCTTGGTGTGCCACGGTTACCCCGGTTAACTTTTCCGCGCAGATAAAAAGATGCAAGAATTATAACTTTTAATTGGACATATGGAATTGAACTATAACCGCGCCGAGTGCAGCATTATATTGTGGGCATGCACGCGTGTACTCGCCGTATAAGTAGTATAAGTATAGAAAGGTGCGTGAAACGAGTGAATTTACGGCCGTTTATTTATATGCTTTGATGTTCCATGCAAGAGTAACCACAGAGATCGCAATGTCGCGCTGCAACTTGATAATAACAGGTCGATTCAATATATCTATATTTTTCAATTTATGTATTGTCTATATAGAACAGGATTGCAGGTGTGAGTCGCCAATTATCGAATCGAAGAAAGGCGAACTAGTTGGGCCTTCATTTTAATAATCCATTGAGTACTTTATGCTTACCTAAATTCACTGTATTCTAATTGTCAAATCAGACTTCTATTTTGGAATTCTAAGACTTAACATTTCACGCTTTAAATCAAGATTAGTTCGAAATTCTCGTAACTTTAAGGATCTCGATGTGAAGCTTTCAATAGATAAACATTTTTTATTCTTTTTAAAACAAAATTAAATTGAATGACAAAAGCTGTCACATTTAGTGTACACTATATGCCTTTCAAGAATGACTAATGTCTATAATTTTAGTTTCTTTATTGAAATTTTTCCAGTGCAATATCATTTAATCCGAATTACGAAATAAGATGTACATTATTAACTTGTTAAATGTTAGAAGTGAGTCAAGACAGAAGTGACAAAAAAGACCTCAATTGGAGCCGTTTGAATCCATACTTTGGGTTCATTTAGAAACCATTTAACATTTTGAGTTCCTTTTCAGCAGGAGAGGTTCCTTTATGTTGCAGCTCCTTTAGAACAAAAAATTGGTTATAATAAAACACGTTTTACAGAATTTTTAAAATCAGTTAGAAAGACTTAAGCAATTAAAAATTAAAAGCGGTCACTTTTAGTAACATCATGTCATGGCTTTTAATAACACAAAAGCAAAAAATAGAGTACTCGATCATTATAAAAGTATTTCAGCAAACTCTTTATATATGTTTCGCGCGTAATTGTATCGCATGCCTAATGTATTTCGTAATTTCCGCTTTAGATTTGGACTTTTGGCACCTCTGTGTCTTGTTTATCTCACAAAAGTGCATATAACATATGTTGCCTATATTGCCCCTTGTGCAGCTTATTTTCTCAATAATTTTGGGCTGGATTTTTATTAATTTCATTCAAATAAATTATGAAATCTTTTATTAAGTTACTAATCCAGGTAAATTTTTAAATATACTCTATTGTTTCTTTTTTTAACGTCGTCTATTCATATTTTATAAACATTTATTCTGTTAAGCATATTTATTTAGTAATCATATTAATCTAAAATTCCAGGTCGATTGGAAGATCCATCATTCCGATATTTGTTGTTTTTGTAAACAGTAGTTGAACTTCTGAAATAATCTTTTTTCACGATGTGACAAAAAACTGCAGACCCCGTATTAAACAATATCTCAGAAAGCTGTCCTGAAGCACATTTTAATCATCTCATAATCTGTTAAGACATAAGAGCACCTTTTAATAATTGATCACTCGAAAACAAGCCGATTTTAACTTCTACTAGGAAGCTTGCCATGAAAAGAATAAGGGGGACACCTCAGGAAAGCTCTGACCAGCCTGCATATGTCTTAAATATTACAAATGTTTATTTTCAATTTAGTTAAATTCTCTTGAATCACAGAAAAAGCTAAAGTGTCCATTGGAACCCATTTTTGGTTCCAAAGGAGCTGCAACAAAAATTAATCCCACTTACTGAAAAGAAACCCGAAACGATAAATCAGCTCTAAATGATACCACACTTGGGGTTCGAAAGGATCTCAAATGTAATTGAGCCTATTCCTAAAGAACCTATTTTTCGCTTTGCCCAATTGGACATTATTTTTCATTAATGACACAATATTTACCTTGAAGCACACATGTCATCGAACTCTGATGGACCTAGCTTAATGAACATAATTAACTTATAATATTTATTACTGCAATTAAAATAAATATAATGAATTGATAAATACCATTTGCAGGTTATGTAGCAAACTTGTAAATATAAAGACTTATTCATATCAGTGCTCCCAATCTTCCGAACTTTTTGAACTGCCCTTGCGTCGCGCCGGAAACAGGATTGGTTACTGTTGGCGGGCTGATTTTGAATAGTGTCGATATTCAAATGTGATATTTATAATAAATAATGATTAATAAATGCATTAACAGTAATTTCTTAATCCTAAAATAAGATTTTGAAGTGACAGATACAAATTTAATTCGATTTTAATTGAAAATACGTTATGAATTCCACGTTCAGAGAAAGAAAGTATTTTTTTAGCTCAATGATTAATCTAGTCATTCTCGAGTTTTTAATTTTAATTTTTTTTATTTACATCTATTTGTCCTAAAATAAAATCAATAAATTTACTAAGAATAAATTGAAACTTTTATTTTTTCTGAAGTCAAAATTAAAAACGTTTTTTGCAATAAAATCACAATATTTTTTCATCTGTCACTTAAAAATTCTATTTTAGGATTAATAAATTACTTTCGAAGCATTCGCCAATCATTGTAATCATTCAAATTTATAAAGTAAGTATAATGAACAATAGGCATTTTGATACTACATATGCAGCATCATTTTTCATCACTTTTAAGAGTAGGTTAAAAATGGGTTAGCTAAGTAATTAATTTTTACTTACAATCAATAAAATCGCATTACATTTCTAATTATTAATTAACCAATGATCTTAAATCATGGTAATTTAAAGGTGGTGTAGACTTGAACCAATTTTGTATTAAAAATTATAAAATAAGTGAACCTTAACAAGTATGAAGAAAAATGAATAAATATTAATATCGTTTGTGTTTTCTTGCCTTGATGCTATTGATGCTGTCTCTACAGGTATCTATTGGAGCTCAAGTTCCGAATGACACCAACCCCTAGTTTTTTTGGTGATTCATTAAAGTTTAGGAGAATTACTTTCATTTAAGTCGCAGTTGCTGAATTCAGGTGCAAATTTAATAGTCAGCGGATAGCACGAGTAAAAATGCTTTGACTTGAGTTCGACTTGGTTCTGTGTTGAGTTCGTCCCAAGATATCGATGTCTGGCTGCGTCTCAAAACTCAGTCGAGACATAGGCCTTCGTTTTACTTTTATGGCCACGGCATGTAAAACGGCGTCTACTTGTCTCAAGTCGAGCCTTGTCTTGGCTAAGATGACGTTTACTTGTCCCAAGACGAGCCTTGTCTTGGCTGAGATTGTTGAACCTTTTTCGAATCATAAATAAGATTAAAATTGATAAATGAAAAATTTGTAATTAATAAATTAGTTATTTTTAATTAAAAAATTCAGAATATGTGGGTCTGAACAAGTATAACCCTTAAAAACTTTCTTCAAACAAATAAAAATGATAACTTTCTAGAAGGATCTACTTAGCCGTTAGACATACGTAAAAACAAACAAAATTTTCGGTATCATCATCAAACAAGTATAATATAAGTGAAAATCCGTAAATGAGTTGA
>NC_046664.1:65042361-65052457 GCF_010883055.1 Belonocnema kinseyi
TGTATTGTATAAAAATATACAAGATTGTTTAATCATTAACAAAGATTAGGTTGTATGACAGTCAGAATGACCGTATTTGTTAGGATAGGTATACACTAAAAGTTATAAACCGGTCGTGTTGAGGTCATAAAAATTTGATTCAAGAGATAAATGTATGCCTTCAATACATAGAAACTTGTCTCCAAGACATAAATTGAAGTCTGGCTCCGTCTCAAAACTGAGACATGCTTAAATGCAACTTTTCGACTTCAGCATGTCTTGATTGGGGGACATTTAAGTCGAACTCAAGTATAAGCATTTTTACTCTGCAAGGTAGCAAAATTATTATGCATTTCGTGTTACAAACGATTGCACTTTTTATATTATCATTTTCATTTCACATCTTCTTTTTTCAGCAGATCTCCCCGTTTTGACATCCCATGAAACGGAAAGTCAAGTCTTGGTAATGGCGTCTGTCTGTCCGTATAACAGTGGTCCAGTAATGGGGGTCCAGTAATGGGTTTTCGTGGACAAATTAAACTAGAGGTCCTAATTTTTTGTCTATTTTAAAGTTTTGTCAATACTCTGGATAAAATTCCGCATCGATCAGTCGAGGCCGAATTTTAATTTTTATTTTGTGGTAAATGTTATGCTATTAAACAATTCGAAAAAAATCAGATTTTCCAATGTATTATTTTTGATATTCATGTATTCATGTGTTCTAAAAGAAAGTACGAGTTTCCCTAGTAGAAATTGGTCCTGCTTTTATACAGGAAATCTAGTTAGTCACTTACGAGGTACTTACGTAGTACTTAATAAAATTGTTTCCATTTTTAAATGAAACTAAACTCTCTTATTTTCAAAAATATAAACTGCATTTGAGATTTTCCATTCCTCATTTGGTCGCTTGCCTTGTTCAGTCCTTGGCCGCCTTTGTCCGCTGGGTCCTACCTGCATCCCAATCTTTAGCGTTGGGGATGACGGAGACACTGCCGTTTCGAAGTCTGAGTAAAAGTAAAAATGCTCACTAAAAAATTCATACATTTTTTAAAATTTGGTTATGTTTAGAGATCTTACTCTTATTTGCTTTTAATTATTAGTTTGATAATTATTTAATAAATTATCATTTATCAAATACTTGTTATTAATTATTATTCAATAATTATTATAGATTTTAAAATTTATTTATTTGTATTCAATTTTTGTTATATAATACAAACAAATATATTTATTCGTATCTAAACCCTTGTATGACATACATTTTTTTCTATTTTCTAGGTTAGCAGTATTATAGTATATTATTTTGGTGGAGTCCACACTGTCGGCGCCGGCTACATTGTTAGTTGCCGGCACTGCCAAGATTGATGGTTGCCGGCTGCTTCTCGCGAAGAACAAAATACGAAATAAAAGCGAATTACGTATACGGTCATGCAAATACCTGAAAATATTATCACAGGTGTGCCTACCCGCCCCCACGTGACGTTGAAAAAAGGGTAGAGGCGCGACCTTAAATTATTTCTTTGACCAGTCACAAGGGTGCCTTCCCGCCCCACGAGATGTTAGAAGGGGTAGAAGTGCGACCAAAATAATTTATGTGACGTATACGATTTAAAAAAAAGTGTAAAAAAAAGAAAAGGAAAAAAAACCGACAACATGCAATCTTGCCGGCACCGACAGGCTAGCCACTGACTATTATTTTAAGGAAAGGAATTTTAAGGAAGGTCTAGACCAATTTCTATTAGGTCTATTTCAAAAAGTTATGTGTTCTTATGTTATACTTGCTACACAAGAGTAGTAATTATGAATCACTATATCTAAAATAAGTTCATAATTATAGAAAAGTTTCATGATTTATGTGGAAAAAAACTTTTATCCAATTTTTATGAAAAACTTTTTTTTAATTTTAAATGAAGGAGCTGAAAATATTCATGCAGCTTTTTTGGAGCATTTTTCATTATAATTTGTTTTTCTTTTAATTATATTTATTTCATTTTTTATTATTTTTTACGATCAAAATGAAAACTATGCTTCTTATGGTCTAAATGGTCTAAAGTAAATATGTAGATCTATTTGAGATGAAGCATTTTTCTCATGTCTTGCTTAGTTTGGCTGGAAAATTAAGTTTATTATTTTTAATAACATTCACGTGCCCTCCCATTTTCAAAACGTTTTCTGAGCAATCATCGACCTAAAAAACGCTGGTGACCCAATTTGCACAATTCATTAAAAAAATTATCACTATCTGCCAGAATATAGCCCCCTAGACTGAATTCTTTTGAAATTAATTCAGATTAATTTACTTCTTCCTTTAAAAATTTGTCAAACGTTATACCTAAATTAAATTTATAATATAATACAATTACAAAATAAAAATTCAAAATCAAATCTCTGTGTCTAAAAGGCCACTTCACATGAAAATATTCTTAAGAGTCTGAGTGAAAATTAATATGGCAAGCGAAAAGAAGACTTCCGCGTCATAAAATGAGCGTAAAAATATACAAATATTTATTGCTTGGTGCAAAACTCGAAGACGAGAATGGTAGATACGATGGAGTAATCTTTTTTCTTTTTTTACTCTTAGGACTTTCAGATAGAAACCACTTATCTGAAACTCTTGAACCGTGACTTCGATCAATTTTCTAAACCTCCATTCTTCATGTTTCCATTATTCAATATTTTAACTATAAATACATGTTTTGTATTTGCATCCAAGTACGAGGTCAACCTTCATTATTCTCTCTCATGATACATAATGTTCCCTTTTTTCACTTTTCATATTAGCATCTTGCAAAATTTATGACTTTTATTATTTTGTTTTTCAAGTACTTTTTTATTGGAAAAATATTCGTTATTGGTAATGTTAACATACATAATTCTGTGAAATTCTGCAACCTCTGGAAATTTCTCTAATAAAAAGTTTCTAATAAATTCTAGAGAAGTTTCTCTGATGAAGTCAGAAAACTCGGGCTTAAAAAATTAAGATTCCTTGGGAAAATTTAATTCCTGGTTTCTATAGCGGAAAGTAAAATCAGCAGTATAAATTCCGTTGAGATTTATATGCAAATTAGGTTTATGAAATAAACAGCTTTTATTATTATCGAATTTTGAACACTTTTCGAAGCTTACAGGATTAAAATTTGAAAGTTTTAGAATCTAAAAGTGTCGCAGGTCCATTTGAGAATTCTTTATTTGGGAAACTTTTAAACTTGAATCTAATTTTAACGTAAAGTAAAAGTAATTAAAAATAAAATAATAGCTTGTTCCAACATTTATGGAAATCACATTTGCCTTTGAATAATGTAATCCAAAGGTGCATGTACAGTACGTTTTTTTCTATTTGTGAGGTTATCAATTTGTTTTTTATAAAAACACTCACAAAGTTACACTTTTTTGGCTTACTTTCGTTAAGATTTCCCACATATTCAGAATTGTAATTTTTGTTGTTGATATTTAATAATAAATTACAGTTCAGTGTGATAGCAATTTCAGTTAATAACAATCGTTGATTTATTAAAGAAACTTAAGGACATGTTAAAATCGTATATTATATACTGTGTACGGCTAGGTGAAATAAATTATTAGAAAAAATAACAATAATGAATAGTTATCTAAAACCGTACAGAAAAAGTTTTAAAATTTCGAATTAACAGTTGATTACGTTAAAAGAACAATGTTTATATGCTGAAAAATAGCCAAATAATTTTTTTTATTGAGATCGAATAAAAATTGTCAAATGTTATCAGCTCATAGCAAGAATTTATTGGTAAATAATTAGATGTTCATTCCGTGAAAACCCCGTAATTTTATTTATAGGTACATTATATGTGAAAATTTGTTTGAACAATTGTTTCTTATCATCGAAATATCCATCTAAATATATAGAGGTATTAATTTACCTAAACAACTCTTTTTACTACAAATTGTTGGAATTTTGTGCGAAACAAGTGACGAATCGCTCCTAATTCCCACCAAACCATTTATATTCAATTATTTGTTTATAAAAAATTAATTAATCTTTAAGCAACTCCTTTTCTATTGAACATCTTTTTGAACAGTATCTTCATGTTTTGCTATATATTTTTCAATGAATCCAAGTATTTCTTAAACTGTGCACTTCATAAATCAACATTTCTTCCTGTGTTTTTTTTTTTGTAATAAAAACATTTTTTCAGACACATTTTGTTTTGATTCTGAGACAATTCGAGTTAAATTGATAGTAGCTCTTAAATTACTGTCAACACTATCTTGGAGATCGATTTTTTCTCCTACCTTAAAACAGTGTTTCCTGGCACAAGTAATGTATCGCATTTCGCCTTTTCTAAACGCGGAAATCCGGCTTTGGCGGTAGCACAAGATAGATAGAGTTTATAGTTGAGCACTGAACTGAAAAAGGATTTATTGAATGTTCACCGAAGAAACTTTTCACGCGGCATAGTTGATAATTTCAAGACTAGTAGTGTATAGAGCCCTGGAAAAGTATTGTTTGCTCATTGCTGGAATTCAGATTTGCATAAAAACCTACCTGTAGTGATATTTGACTACTACGTAACGGGTGTCTCAAATAAAAACCTTATTTATACTGATAAATGTAATTATGTTTCTCTTTTATTTTACAAATTAACTGGAAATTAAAAATTAAACCTAGAAGAATACATAAAAGATGGTGCAGTTAAAAAATACGCATGGTACCATTTTGAGAACTAACACTCGGCCGCATAGTGAGGCAAAAAAAGTTAGTTTGGGCAAATGAATCTAGAGCTTACAATTTTGGTCCGTTTTCATATTTTTTTTTAAATGGAAGTTAACTAAATTTCAAAGAGATTTGTGAAAGTTGATTTTTAATTTTTTATTTAACAACAAATGTCGACATTTTTTATAAACAATCTCATTTTTCGCAGCTACTTATATTTATGTAAAACATCATGAAATCCGTGAAGGCGCTTCTTACAAATAATATCCAGCAGGTTATAACATATACAAAAAAATATTTATTTTTATTTAAACAAATTAATGTGTCAAAATGCTACTTTACGATTAAAAATACTTGTAAAATTCATTTTTCCATTTATTCTTCGTGTTCCCATTACAAAAAATCAAATCAAATTTTTTTACAATTTTCAATTGGCAGATTTTGATTCTTAAATGCATTCATTTTCAAATTGCTTGGGGAAATCCTCCCCTTGTGATACTTTACCAAGGAATGACAATTGTTTTTTATAAACAAATTCACAACTTGACAACTTTTTAACACTTAGATGTTGTTTTTATTTCGAAATCGACTTCCAGTGACTCAGAACTTATTTATAAGGAGACTTTTTCTGCCGTACAAACTAAAAAGATACATAAGTCCAATCTGACTTGAACTGAGAAAATCGAGAAAAACTTCTTGCCCAAAGTGTATTTAGTGGCGGTTCCGAACTTAACCGAACGATCGTCGCCAGTGTATAGCCGAATTTAGCCGGGACTTTTTCCCCGTGGATTTCCGATCAGAGTCGGAGCTAATTCACAAGGTTAAACGATACGTAAGGGCCAGCGATTATTTCGTTTTCAATT
This sequence comes from Belonocnema kinseyi, assembly GCF_010883055.1. Taxonomy (NCBI): domain Eukaryota; kingdom Metazoa; phylum Arthropoda; class Insecta; order Hymenoptera; family Cynipidae; genus Belonocnema; species Belonocnema kinseyi. Next base: position 65,047,894 of record NC_046664.1, read on the forward strand.
CACGCTGCACTCTGTCTCTTTTACAACACAAAAAAGACACAAAGTTCTTTAGGTTCTTTTTCATGTGTATGCTGATGACGTATTGCGATCCTTGTAAAACTTTAAGACACGCAAATTGCTTTGCGTATCTTTTTCAGTTGTATTTTTTACCTTTTTTGACTTTCCTCATTTCTAAACAATAGTTTTTTGCAATAAATATGAACAATTAATATATTTTATTAACACAGATGCAGCTTTCTCTTACGAATCCAACGATATGAAAACTCATGTTTCATAAAAATGTCACTTATTTATCTTTTTAGTTTGGACGGCAGAATAAGTTCCATTCTAAGTCACTGGCAGTCGATTTCAGAATAAAAAATATTGATTTGTCGACAAGTAGTTAAGTAGAGAATTGGTTTATAAAATTTTTCACAAAATAAACAATTATTATTGGTTAATAAATTATCATAAGCAGAATTTTTTTCCAAACAGTTTAAAATGTATTTCGTTGAGAAAACGAAATCCGCCTTTTGAAAATTGCCGAAAATCTGTATTTTTTAAAGAAATTTATTTTAAGACTTAAACATTGTAATCAGATATTAAAAATCGTACATATTATTTATTGCTCAAAAACTTGTTATCAATTTTGTCAATGGGGCGAACTTTTTGGTACATGAAATGGTTATGCATATGTTTATAAAATTAACAATTAATTTTGATTTTTTTAAATGGTACGAATAATTTTTTACTTATATTCCTGAAAAGGAAAAAAATGAAAAATAAAGTATCACTTGAACTTATTAATTTGTTACCATAAAAATATTTTTTTTCAAATATTTCAACCTACTGGGTATTATTTGTAAGGTGAATCTCTACTGAATTTATGATGTTTTACATAAATGTAAGTGCTTGAAAAAGTGGGATCGTTCATAAAAAATTTGGTTTTCCAATGTTAACTTAGTTGTTAAACAGAAAGTTAATAATAAAACAATTTAAAAGTCGGCTCGCACAAATCTCTTTGAAATTTAGTTAACTTTTATTTGAAAAAGAATGCTCAATTCGTGTCAAAATTGTCTAGACTATTATGTTCTGAAATATTTTTGTCCCACTGCGGGCCGTTTAAATTTGTAGGTTTCAATCGAATTTTTTTATTCTAATTTTTGATTTGCAATTTAAATTCTCCTCAATTTTGTCCCAAATTGAATATTTTCTAAATTTTTTCTCAATTTAAAAGCTCTTAAGTTTGGATGTTGTTTTAATACGCCTGCAATCTCGGTAATTTTTTATTTTAAAATCTTCTGAAATGTACTTAAGGGAGAAAAAAACTGTATATTCAAATATTTGTTGTTGAAATTAGATTGTATCTTCTTTCATAAAATTATAAAGTATTACAATCTGGAGTCTCATTTGCTGCTTGCAAAGAATGCAGGTTAAAATACCATTAACGTAACTATGTGACAATTAAATTCACCTATATCGCATTAATATCATACTCTACAATTTGGTTAGAATATCTGACTAAGTATATCAGAAGCATGTGCGTAATTTATTAACATTGCAATAAGTATATGAAGACCTGCGGCAAGCGTGAGACACCTGTTGCTTTAGAAAATTGATAAAAATCGATTCGATTTGCCTCGTGCGTTTATTTATACCACTTTTTATTTGAATAATAATTCCAATGTCTACAAGTTTAATAAATAAAGATTAAAGACCACAATTATGCTTGTACTCATGAAACTTAATTTGTTCATCGAATAGTAAACTGCTTCAATTTATTTTTAATTCAATATAAATGTTCAGAAATTGGAAGTACCTTATACATTTTGTCTTCAGTTACACGCAGAAAAGAGAACCTTATATTTTACTGAAACCCAAGTTAAATCTACTAATCTTGCAAGTACGTATATGGAAATCACGACAGTTCAGTAAACGTTACAATTACAGGCAACTATATATCACTATCATTGATGGCTACCAGTACCAATTCTCAAGTGGTGCTGACCTGTGGATCAGTAGATTTTATCGAATCAGTCGCACGGTTAAGAGTGAAACCCTTGAATAGCCCTTCCGAGAATTGACGCAGCACCGCGGATGGGAGTAAAAGGTGCTGCGGGGGTGTGCGGTGGTCACTCAGGTGTGGCCGAGCAAGAGCGTTACGGTAAGGAACTTCACCCTAATGGTCTGCCTGTGTAAATGCGTCACAGCACTCCTTTAGTTAACTCAAAGCGGAAGGCACTCGCGAATTAGCACGACAAGAACTCAAACAGAGCTGATGTGGGGCTGCCATGCCTACTGAAGCCGATGGGACTGTTCGGATTATTTCGTGCCATAAAGAAATAATATTTTCATTGGCATCAGCGCCATCTGACCCGCGAATATATATCGTGAAGTTATTGGAGCAATGTTCATGAAAAATAGCAGTGTATGTCAATTCATTTTAATCCAAGATTAAATATAGAGTAAACTATGGTTTAAAATTAAATATTTACTCTAAGATTTCTTGTTAATATTTAATTGAAATTCAAATTTCTTCTGAATAGTTCTACATTGGTGGCGTTTTCGTAGCTAACAGTAGGCTCTACGAATCGACAAAGAACAATAAGAAGTATTTGATAGACAGAGAGGGGGGGGGGGGGGGGGAGAGTAGAAAGAGAGGTCTGATCAAGTTCGAACACTTGAAGTGTTGACGTGCAGTGTTTTGTTGAAGAAAGTATTTTTATGTGGATATTGCTGTCTTCGAATGATTTAATCAAGTGAGCGACGTAGTATCCTGACCGATTATTTAAGGCAAAGCTCTCCTTTTAAACGAGATGCTCAGTGGCCCGCAAACGTTTATAGTACATAAGCAGGTAAAACATTTATTTAACGCGTATCAGTAAAGTTTCTTCTTCTTTTCCGTTAAATATTCAGTTGACGCTTGTCTCAATTCCACTCGTACCACTGCGTCCCCGCCCACCGTCAGCCTCCAAATAGGTGCTATAGAAGAGTTTCACTGTATATCTTTTCGGGTATGCTTATAATTAATGGGTATTTGCAAGTTATAACGCTTATAATATAATTAAAATTTCGCCCGCAATATGGGGGGGGGGATTCGAATGCATAAACTTAAGCACACAAGTCAATTATCTTAACCACTACACTATTGCAAGTTGCGATTTGTAAAATAATTTTGAAATGCATTTGTAACTGAGAGTGACAACCTCGGAACGACTTCCGAATACGCGGCTAAGCCTTTTCAGCACACAACAAAAGCACTCTAACTTACCTCATATGCTTACAAGTCAGCTGAAACAGTTATGGAATACAAAAACGTCTTGCTATAATAAACTTTCAAGTGTACGCGATCTGTGAATAAGTTGTGCCATCCAAAATTGCGTAATTATTTATAAAAGCCCTTCCTTGCTAAGTGGGAATATGGAGTATAATGTAACGACTGCCATAGAAATGTAGAAAAGGAATGTTTTTTAGGTGATTCAATCCATCCATTACCGATTGCGGCGTGAATTCGCCCGTTGGTCCGCGCGGGTAGGTTGCGTTGTTACATCTTTAAGGGCGAGCTAAGCAAACTAGTCGAATCGGTAGCATGTACCGATCCTTCGGTAATGTCCACTGCACCGCTATTTTAAGCTTAGTTCAGTGTATTTCACATGTCTTACAGTATGTAACACGAGGGAATAGAAGTTTATCTTACTAAAGGATAATCGTTAAATTAAACCTTAGTTTCATTGTGATATTTACGAAATGCTAAGTGATTTTGATATTTTCATCCCCTTATTAAGAGCAGTTTATACTGTTACGGTTACAAGAAACCCTCTACATTTCTTAAGAAGTAAATATTACATTTCTTTTTTCTGCGGGTATATTTTTCGATGAATCGAAATTTCACAACTTCTTTAGAGACCGTCCCTAAACTACTTTATCAATTTTGAGCAATTTACCTCCTCCCAATCCTCCTGCGTTTTCGACCGTAGTACCAGACTTCACAGCCCAACACAGAGAAAATAGGGTGATTTTGCCTGAAAAATAGGGGAATGATAGGACAACAAATTTTTTTGAATAAAATTAATGTAGAAGGCATATTCAATTCAATGTGAAACGCTTTAGATTCCTAAGATTTTGAGTCGCAATATATTGAATTTAAAACAAAATAGTTCAGTTAAAAAAAAAATTCTGCCATAAGAGATACATTTTTCGACATCATAGTTTCTGTTAAACTTTGAAGCAAAAGAAAGGAATTTTCAACAAAATAGTTGTGCTTTCAACCAAACAGTTATATTTGCAAGCCAAAAAGGCGAAATTTTCGAAGACGGTTGAATTTTCAATACGAAGTTAATTTTTGGCAAGGAGAGATTAATTTTTAACCAAGAAAGATAATTTAATAAAACGAAGATTAATTTTTTAACAAATACAGTGAGACCCTTTAAAAGCCCTCCCTTCTATAGTCATTCCGAGAATTGATGCCTCGCCGCAGGTAGGTGTAACAGGAGCTGCGCGGGGTCTGCGGTTGTCACTGAGACGAGCACACAGGCATGAATACCCAGGCGGAAAAATTATATATAGTTTATGTATAATGTGAAGT
>NC_046664.1:65052557-65078164 GCF_010883055.1 Belonocnema kinseyi
TATTTTATACAAAAAATTTATGAAACAAATGAATATTCTATATAAAACTTCACACTATATATAAACTATATATAATATTTCCGCCTGGGCAAACAAAAGCGGAGCGGGCTATAATAAGTCAGTTTCCACCCACCGTCAGCCCCAAAATCGGCGCAATTGAAGTTTCACTGTGGTTAAATTCTCAGCCGAAATTATGAAGCTTTACCAAGAAGATTAATGTTCTGCGAATTAAGGCGAATTTGTAACATAATAGTTTAATTTTCTACCAAACTTTTGAACTTTAAACCAAATAGTTGATTCTCTAACCAAACAATATGATTATCATTGACCTGTACCGTTTCTCGGCCATCTTTCGCAAAACTCACAAACTTAGGTCACATTTATTACCAGGAAACGTAATTAACGTTATCTAAGTTCATAATGCTTCTTCGACTGCCCCCCCCCCCCACTTCCCCGTATTACTATCCTCAGTTATTTGTGCGACCCCTCCCTTCCTGAAATTAGTAACGTAATTTATGGACGGCCCCTTAGCTCTTCATTAAATTTTTTTAAGGTCACTAAAATATGAATTTTAACACTTGTCTTATTGTTACCCACTTCCTGTAAATAAATTTTCTCTAACAGTCTTTGATAGATGAGAGGGTCCCTTCCTCAGTTATATCCAGAATTGGAGACGGCAGTTAGCATACAATTGACTCACGTTGACCCAATACTGCAAATTGAAATTGATCAAACATGTCCTCGAGGTCAATAAAACACAGGAGGCAGTTCAAGTGTCACTCAGTTAAGTTGACAATCGTCTGACATTTTGACCCACGATTTAGATGTTTCAGCTTCTCTTGCCTTGAGCGCTTCAAGATGCTCAGTCTTGATCTTAGTTTTTCACAAGCACATTTTTTGGATAATTTTTTCCATATTTTACAGAAACGCTCGGATATGTGAAAATTTTATTATTTCTTTAAATTGTGGGGTATTGTTATAATAAAAGTTTTCCATTTCTAACCATACAAATAAAATGATACACGATCGAGTCGAATTATGGAAGCACGCCTTTGAAACATTTTTTGCCCATTAAGATTAGGAATTTACCATTATTCATAATCCTCTGCAAGATCCATTTCTTCACGGAAATAGATATTTTTGGAAATGCTCAGTAATAAATTCTAAGAAACTTGGCTGGCTAAGGTTTTTAAATTTGCCTTTTAGTTGCAATAATATGCAAATAAAAAAGTTACAGAGTTAGCATTTTCGATCATATAATTGTTTATCTCTAAAAAAATGCTGAAATAAACTCGCTATTGGTATTATATATTAAACAATTGTCCCAATCGAATTATTTACTTTTAACAATAATTAATGATCATTTCTGAACAGTTTTAATTTCGTCCAATGTGAAGGAAAAGTTTGGCGTAGAAATAAAAACCAAAATTGAATAATTGCTGATAAAATTGACTATAACAGCTTATAGTATTACACCATGCATTCCACATTCCACCAAAAATATCTGCGATGCATAAAAATCGGCCAAGTATCCGTATATGAATTTGTGAAATCCAAGTCAGCCAAGTAATTTGGGAAAAATGTTCGTAACAAAATATATAAAGAAACTTTTTTTAAAGTGCCCTACAGAATTTTTAAAATAAATTATACAACTTTGCGGAATTTAGATTTTGCCATCAATCTTACAAACCCATGAATTTTTTATTTAAATCATTTTGCTTATAACTTTCATACCCGCAAAAGTGTTGTAGTGTACAATAAAACTTCTTAAAATTTATTTTAAAATTTCTGTTGGGCAATTTTAAAAAGTTTTCTCTATAAAGTGTATTATAAATATTTTTTCCCAAATTACTTGGCCAACTTGGATTTCGCAAATGCATATACATAGTTGAGATTGGCAGATTTTTTGCATTGTACCAATTTTTGGTAGGATTTTATGTTCTTTTTGATGTAAACTAAAATAATAAGGTAGACATGTTTAATAAATTTAAATTAAATTACTTATTTACTAAATATAAAAAAAATGAAATCAATTGTTTAAATTGAGCAGTTTTCGTTAAAAATTAGTGGAATTGATTTATTCTTTAATTAAGTTAAATGGTAACATATTATTCAATGAGAATTTCAATTTGATTTTTCAATTTCAATTCAAAAGGGAAAGGGTGTTTAGGTTTACTTTCTATATGAGTTGATAGAAATATATTGTATTCTGTTGAATAATAAATGCATGATTGCTTAATGATTGTAAACGTTATGCACCACAGTAAAGAATTTGTTTATAATAATTAGGTTGAATGTTATTAGAATTGTTGACGTTCAATGAGTGCAGTTGCAATGATATTGACCAATAATGAGTTTATTTAAGGCTTTTTTTAATGTGTTAAGACATAGAGCTAGTCCAGCTTTCTTCTCTATGGAGAGTTTTTCCCCATAAAAGTGGGTAAAGTTGAACGATTTCGTTTTGTATAATTCCAATAAATAGACATCACGGATTTTTTTCTATATTGAAAAACTTACTTTATTATAGACTTTGACCATCTTTCATAGGAGTCTTATGTGAAAGTTTTAGTTATTTTAGACGTTTACTATATTTTCACATAGAAAAAAAGCTTAAGGTTGACTTTTACTACGCCTTGTGGCTTTCGGATCTTACTTTATCCACTCAAGAAAATGATTCTTTGACTAAAATAAAATTTCTTTACATTGTTCAGTGGCGGGGCAACTTGATGTAATTTTCTTTTGTTAAACAACTTAATTTAATTCCTTTTTAACTAAAAAATGCTGCGTCTCAATTAAGGGTCATTATCCGACTGAAAATTATCTCATTAGAAAAAAAATATCAATCGTGGATGAAATATACTGTGAGTCACGCAATCTAAATCTGAATCAGTGAAATGGCACTGATTGTCAGTGAGATTTCATTGATTGAAATATCTAAAAACCGTTCACTGACGGTCAGTGAAAAGTTACTTATTCATTCAGTGAAATAACCACTTTTGAGACTGTCCTAATTAATTTAGCTGTCCTAATAAAATAATATTTTAGTATTTCAATCAAATAATCATATATTAAAGACTTAAAACCCATAAATATGATCAAATATTAAAAAAAGGTAAAAAGTTGCAAATTGATTTAATTAAGGAATAGGGTTCTTTCCAAAGTCAAATATCGTTTTTCAATTAAATGGATCTTATAGTATATATAATTCTAATTTTAAAAACGGCCATAAAATATTTTTTACATATTTTTTACTATTTTTAATTTAACGTTGAAATATGAATTTTCTGTGACGATCGTTTTTTCCACCAATCATAGCCAATGTGTCAGTGATTCTTAAATATTTTTTTCTGTGTTGATGTTCTGATTTGGTAATGTGCACATCGAAAATAGAAGTCGCAAAATATTGTTTGAAAAACATTATACCCACGTAGAAAGATTCCCCGGAAAGTGCTCCACGGAAATTCTACGGAAATTCCAGCTGGAAATTCTATAAAATTTTGCTAGCAGTATCGCTAGCCCAGGTCGACTCCGGTAGGTCCCGACCGTCGTTCTAACAAATTTAGTTTGCACTAAGTGAAAACAATATTTTTTCGTTGAGAATTTTGAGTTAATGAACCTTAGAGGCAACCAACCAATTCTTTTCATGACTTGTCATTATGCAATAACCTCCAAGTGCATCAGGTGTAAAAAATACGTCTCCCTCGAGGAAGTTGAGTTACAAATGAACCTAGTAGGCAAACAGACCATTTTTGTCATAACTCGTCAATAGACAATAAGCTCCAAGTGCACCAAGTGTAAAAAATACACCTCCCTCGAGGAAGTTGAATTCTACGTGAACCTTGGAGGCAAAAAACCAAATTTTGTCATGATACGTTACTTTACAATAACCTCCAAGTGCACCAGCTGTAAAAAATACACCTCCCTCGAGGAAGTTGAGTTCTAAATGAACCTTGGAGGCAACCAACCAATTGTCATTGTACAATGACGAGTCATGAAAAAAATTAGTTGGTTGCCTCCAAGGTCCATTTAGAACTACACTTCTTCGAGGGAGATGTATTTTTTACACCAGGTGCACTTGGAGGTTATTGTATAATGACGAGTCATGAAAAAATTTGGTTGGTTGCCTCCAAGGTTCACTTAGAATTCAAATTCCTCGAGGGAGATGTATTTTCTACAGCTGGTGCACTTAGAGGTTATTGTCTAATGAAGAGTCATGACAAAAATTGGTTGGTTGCATTTAAGGTTCATTTAGAACTCCACTTCCTCGAGGAAGAAATATTTTTTGCACCTGGTGCAAACTAATTTTGTTGGGATGACGGTCGTAACCTACCGGATTCGACCTGGGGTAGCGTTACTCATAGCAAAATTGTATAGAAGCTTCCAGAGTCCATTACATGCTGTAAATTGCAGACGGAAAGTTAGTAAAATGTCTACGGAAATTCAACTGAATTTCCAACCGGAATTTCTGTAGAATTTCCGTGGAGCACATTCTGGGGAATCATTCCACGTGGGCAAACATAAAAATACTTAAAACAAAAACTTTTGTATAAAGAGTTCATTTAAAAAGAACTTAAATGTAGTAATGTTTACTGAACAATTCGTAAATATGTACGATTTTGAAATGTGTTAATAATTGTACTTACTATTTTCCTTCAACGTACTACTGACTCCTAACCCATATATTACATCAGGAGAATGTTTGTCTCACATAAACCTTAACAAATACAGCTATCAAATCAAAATCGTAAGAATTGACAGCAGACCGTGGCCTTACCTCTTTGTCATGAGTTTCGTTAGTTTACATCAGCCCAGCCCACGTGGAAGGATTCCCCGGAAAGTGCTCCACGGAAATTCCAGCTGGAAATTCTACGGAGATGCCGGTTGGAAATTCCGTTGAATTTGCGTTGAAATTCGACTAACTTTCCGTCTGCAATTCGCAACCTGTAATGGACTCTGGAAGTTCCAATACAATTTTTCTATCAGTAACGCTACCCCAGGTCGACTCCGGTGGGTCACCACCGTGGTCCCAACAAATTTAGTTTGCACCAGGTGCAATGACTCGTCATTATACAATAACCTCCAAGTGCACCAGGTGTAAAAAATACATCTCCCTCGAGGAAGTTGAGTTCTAAATACACTTTGGAGGCAAACAACCAATTTTTCTCTTGACTCGTCATTAGACAATAACCTCCAAGTGAACCAGTTGGAGACCCGAGGGAAACGCTAGCTGAAATAATAGAATTTTCCATTATCACAGAAAAAACGAAAGATAAAGTTTACATCGATTTCAGTTGAAAGATTCGCCGCAACAAAAATTAACCTTGCCGGATAAACTTTACATGAATCGAAGATAATTTTTGGTTTTTAACCTTGCCTGAATATTCTTTCGCCTTATAATCGCTCCATTTTTATTTGAGATGTAGCGAGGGTGGCGACGCCAGCGCTATCGATCGTCGTTTAGCTTCATTAAATTGAAGAGAACCGGGGATTCCCATCTGTCAGTTGCTTTTGCGCTTTTTCTAAATGGTATTAAGTAAGTTTTAATTCCTCTACAATAGTTTAATTTATTTTGGAGGAAATATATCAGTAAGTACACATTTTTTCATGTTTTCTGTTACTGATTCTACATGTTCTACCGAAATTTGCTCACTTCCGCCTCACGCAGTAGACGAGATCAGGATTATTCTCATAACCTCGGTGAAACTTTTTCCGAAATATTTTTTATTTTTAACTGTTTCAAGTCTTACCTGCAACACATTTTAACTTTTCTTTTTTTTGTGTCGTTTTAAATCTAGTTGCCCGATATATAACTCAAATTAACTCATACATTGCCCGTTTCCCATTGCTGTTAAGGACGCCGTAGCAGACGACAGCTTTTATTCAATCGTAGGATAAACTTTCGCCAAATAGCGTGTAAACTTTAACAGCGGGAAATTTTACGTGCATCAAAATTTAACTTCAGTTTTTTCTGTGATGGGATATGCGGGTTTTATACAAGTTTCATTTAAATATGCACAATTTTTGAACTTCCAGCTAATTTCTCCCGCCAATTTTTGTGCTCACTCGCATTTACCTACCTCTTCTCGATGGGTGAAATAGTCACCCATCGAGTTATCCCCACCCATCACTGGGTGATTTCTGAACGGTTTATCCGGATGGATCGGCCCACTCACCAAGCGCCGCTGAACGGTTCCGAATGCTCTCGGTGAGGAACTTGAACTAACCCATGGGAGGCCTTTAGGTAGTGATGGTATATCGATATCGAAATATCGAAAATAACGATATTCAGAGTCCGATACATCGATATTTCATATCGATATTTACAAACCGATATATCAAAGATAATATCGACAATGCGCTTTTTAGTTAAATAGTGAGTGAAAAAACAAACAAAAACTGAATACAAGTAAACGTAAGTAGACATTATAGAATATTATTTTAGAGGCCTGGTACCCGTCGTTTTTTTATCGTTGTACGACAGAGGTCTCTGTATTGTAAGGTTGATAAGTAGTAGATCTACTATATCATAATCAATTTTTATTACGCGAAATTAGTTGAAAAAATCAAAAAAACGCTGGCATCAGGTCTCTGAAATAATATTCTATCTAATTAACCAATCCAACCGAAACTCTGTTTCTATAACTCTGTTTCAAACTTGAAGTAGACATTATATTTTTCATTAATTATTTATCTTTGTTTATTTCCTAATCTGTATTGTAGCGTAACATAACTTAAAGTATAGTATTTCGAAAATAGTAGAAAGTAGGCAAATAGTTCGAAAGCGGAAACACGGAAGGTTTCGAGTTGCAATAAAGTAATTTAGCAGATTTAACCATCCGGGTATACTGGCCCAGCGCAGGGACTAAGATAGGCATGTCCGAGCGATTGTTTCGTTTCGTGACATTCCTTCGTAGCCCTTTTCCATCGTAGGAAAAGTGCCGTTATATTTGCAAACGAAAAGGTCCGCTGACCTGGGTGCGAATCCTGGAAGTGCGTTTTCGAATAAACAGTACGACACCCGACACGGTTGACAATACTTCGTCTCCCGTCCCGATTTACTTTGAATATTTCTGTAAATTCTGATTTGCTTAATTGTTTGAATAAATTATTCATTGTTAGTGAATCACGCCTCATTCACTTAAACTTTAAATAATATCTAATATCCTTCACTTCCCATATGAGAACACTACAGTATTATGCGAATATTTGTAAGTACAGTGAAACACTTCAATAGCCCTCCCTTCTATAGCCTTTCCGAGAATTTACGCCGCACCGTAGGTAGGTATAACAGGAACTGCGCGGGGGCCGCGGGGTCTGCGGTTGTCACTCAGGCGAGCAGCTAGGCGTGAACAAACAAAAACGGAGCGGGCTGCAATGAGTTAGTTCACACTAACCGTCAGCCCCAAAATCGGCGCTATACAAGAGTTTCACTGTAATAGAAGTCTCAGTGAGCACGGGCTCAATTAACTTCAAACGCTTGCAAATGCAATATAAATTTCGACTTAAAATCTTACGAATTTAAAGTGTTTCATATTGCACTCAATATGGTATTTACATTAATTTTACTTGAAAGTGTGTTCTCCACTACTATCCTATTTTCGTGATACACACCTCTCTGTCTTGTGTGTTTATACAGTTATTGGGCTACGTTACTTTTTGGGTTAGAGGGTGGGGGGATTGCCTAAAGTTGTTACCTTAGTTTATGGACAGCCCCTTACATACAATATTCTTTTTTCATAAGAAAACAGTAATTACATTCTAAATTAATTACTTCCATTCAGTTACTGCTGTCTCAGTCAGGAGACTTATTTAAAATATAGTTACTGTATTTATTAGAAAACAAGAGTTCTACTTGTTTAGATTTATTATCTTACAACTATTAAAATCAATTTATTTTTTTAATTAGGCTAATAAACACTCGCAGAAATCAACAAAAGATATGGAATTTAAAACCAAAGCAACAAATTCCAAAGGTTGTGTTGCAGAAGTTAACAAATAATAATGCAACACTTATCAATGCATATTAAATATAAGTCCTTTATTGTTTAAACAAAATATTTTGGTACAAGGTTATAGAAAATGATATGTTTGTTTTTGTAGAAACTTACTTTCTGTTGCAGGTTTGAGGAGAAGAATGATTATGCAAAAATTATTATATTAAACTATTTGGTTGCTTTAATACATTTGTTTTAATAATAATGTTTTTATACTCATTATAATTATTTATTCGTTTAAAATAAAAAATATCAATAATATCGATATTTTTTATCCAATATATCGATTTTTTCGATATTCAGTTTCCGATATATCGATATTTAAAATATCGATAATTTTTTTCGATATCGCATCACTACCTTTAGGCTAAAAGTTGGATGAGAGTTGACCGGTGACCACCAGGCGAAATCGCGGCGCTGATCGGAAAAGTTCAATTTTTCCGTAGCTCTACTACGATTTTCGTCATTGTTTGCAGCAAGAATAAAGGTAAATAGTTTAAGCATCGAATGTGGAAAAATAAATGACAAAATATTATACAAATTTGAAAATAAATGAGATTAAAGGAACTGAAAATGACGCGAAATTAAAAAAAAACTATTTAATTTTGTCAGTATTATTTATTGTGCTATTATTATAACCATTATTGGTAATTTTTAACAAATTCCTCCTGATAAGTTAATGAGGTAAATAGAAATAGAATTGATTTTTGAGGGTATTTTGTTTAGAAAATAAGTCCTTAATTCCGCATTAATATGTACATAAAGTATTTTTTTAGTAAAAAACAAACACAATTGTTTAAACTTTATAGCAAAATGAATAACATTAACCATTTTTACACTTTTACCAATTTATAACTTTTTTTTTTTTTTAATTTTCCGCCCTTTTCAATTACTTCAATCTTATATATATTTGCAATTTTTTGGACTATTTTGTGATTTATTTTTCCGTACTAGATGTTAATACTATTTGACTTTATTCTTTTGCAGAAAAAACGAAGAAAAGCACAGTAGAACTGTTAAAAAATATCACTTATCATTTTCACCATGCATTTTGTAGCAAGTTGGGCCCATAGGACATAGGTAAACAGCGCCGCATTCGCGCACTAATTTTTTCCGGCCTAGAGTCATCCCACTTTTCACTTACATCAAAGCCAAATCGTCACGTTGATAGATAATTATGAGAACCTCTGATTCACGTGATACCCACGTGATGAATCAACCAAAAAAAAACTTATAACGCACTTTCGTTTCGAATTAAAGTTATGTATTAAAAAATTATTTTACCTAAATCGCGAAACAACCCTATACATTTTGCTGCTTAAGTAAAAGAGTATAACAACAGCGCTTAACTTTAAAACTTAGAGGTTATGATTCACATGATTCACTCTGATGTTACTGAACTGATTAGTGAATAAGTCCGAAATCTATTATTAATCAGTGAAATGTCTAACTACTATTTCTATCCGTAATTTTTTCACTGATTCGTATTTAGAGAGTAGGGCATGAATCTTGACATTAGTAGGTAACAAATGTTTTCAGGTTCGGAATATTAAATGAATTTTGAAGCTTCTGAGAGGTGCGAATCTTCTCTTGAGGCGGTGAATTCACTTGACATAATCACCACGTGCAGAAGACTACAAAATACAAGTAGCGTTCCACCTTACTTGCTGACCAGGTGCAAAAAGCGGTTCTGCTTGACTCGTTCCGACAAGCTGAGGTGGAGAAAGGTTTCACATTAAGAGTTCCGCGGCCGCTCATCATCAAAATACAACGATGTGATCGTCTCGACCCGCATTTCGTTTATTGGATCAATTTTATGATCAAGCCCCAGGGTTAGCTCAGTTGTCACTCAAAAATCTATTAAAAGACGTTGACTCATTCTTTTCAAATTGGGACGAGATTCTAGTCTATTGTGGCTGAGCCGAGTTCAAAGTCACATTTTTCAGTATAATGCTATTCCTTCAACGAATTGTATACCAAAATTGTATTGTTTATATATATATATATTTGTTTGTTTGTGTATGTATGTGAGAATCAAAAAGTGGAAAATATCATGTTCCTGAAATATGATATGCTTGTGTTTACTGAAATGACTTTCCTTAATTACAGTGTTTCATTAAGCCCATTTTTTCAGGTCAGACGACTCAGCGGCGCCGCTAAAGAAAAAAATAATGTCATGTGATGCATATTTTTTTGCTATTTTTTACCAAAAAAGATTATTTTTTACTCTATTAGTTTTCGAGAAAACAAGGCGGTAGCTTGCCGGCAACTCAGCGACGCCTTCTACGAAAATCATTCAAAAATCAATAAATTAAACAAAATTACTAGGTTATATTTTTTTTGCTATTTTTTTTTTGCTTTACAATGAGCTATGAATCGCTTTTGTAAAGTCAACCCTTATTTTTAAAAAACTACCTCCTGCAATGAAAAAAAAGTATTAAAAAAATGACTAGGCTAGATTTTTTTGCTATTTTTTTGCTTCATAATGAGCTATGAATAGCTTTTGTAAAGTGAACCCTCATTCAAAAAAACTACACCCTGTACTGAAAAAAGTATTAAAAAACAGTATTAAAAATATAACTAGGTTATATTTTTTTACTATTTTTTTGCTTCACAATGAGCTATGGATCGCTTTTGTAGAGTCAAACCCTTATTTAAAAAAACCACTCCCTGCAATGAAAAAAGTATTTAAAAAGTATTTAAAAAATAACTAGGCTAGATTTTTTTGCTATTTTTTGCTGTACAATGAGCTATAAATGGCTTTTGTAAAGTCAACCTTTATTCAAAAAAACTACCTCCTGTAATAAAAAAAGTATTAAAAAACAGAATTAAAAATATGACTAGGTTATATTTTTTGCTATTTTTTTTCTTCGCAATCAGCTATGGATCGCTTTTGTAAAAGCAACCCTTATTTAAAAATACTACCCCCTGCAATGAAAAAAAGTATTTAAAAAATATTGAAAAATGACTAGGCTAGATTTTTTTGCTATTTTTTTGCTTTACAATAAGCTATGAATGGCTTTTGTAAAGTCAACCCTTATTCAAGAAAACTACCCCCTGTAATGAAAAAAGTATTAAAAAACAGTATTAAAAATATGACTAGGCTAGATTTTTCTGGTATTTTTTGCTTTACAATGAGCTATGAATCGCTTTCGTAAAGTCAACACTTATTTTAAAAAGCAACCCCCTGTGCTGCACAGCGTATTTAAAAAAATGAAAAAATCAAGATGAAAAACACTTGTAAACCATGAACACGATATTTTTAAAGCATAACTAAGGAGCAAAGTTATTGTTTGCCCCTAATCGTTGCAAAAACAACCACCATATTTGCATCCGAATACAAACCTGAAGACTAAAGTCAAAAATTGTATAAATTAATCTTCGGGACTTTTGTCCTCCTGATTGTTGTGCTCTCTCATTATTCTCCAATGTCATATCAATAGCTTTTGCAAAATTCACCCTTAAATAAAAAAACAATATCCTGCAAATAAAACACGTATTGAAAAAAAGTCGATATCGACATAGTTGGAACTTACTTATAAAATAGTAACATGGTACTTTTAAGCGTAATTATTTCTCACTCATAATCGTTTCAAAAATAACCGCCGCAATGTATATCATTTTCCAGTCTATGTGTATAGTCAAAAAATATAATTGACTTTTTCTAAGCATCTTTTAATGCCTTTAATTAACTACCAGAACGACAATTAGATCTGTCAGATTTTGGGCTTATTTCGGTCTATATATCGGCAATTTTAAAAAGCTAAAAAATTAGAGACTCCATTGATACTGAAAAAATCCCAAAAAGAATGATTTTTTACAATTTAATATCTATGAGGTAAAGTGGGGTTGATTTTAGACGTTAAGGGTTGGAGCAGAAAAATCGGAAAAGGTATTTTTGAGAAACCCAAAAATAAAAGACTCCATTGACACTGGAAAATTCTCAAAAAGATTATTTTCTCACAAAGGTATATCTACGTGGTAGAGAGGGGGTGACTTTAGACGTTAAGGGTTGAAGTCAAAAAATCGGAAAGGGTATTTTTGAGAAGCCCAAAAATCAGAGACTCCATTGACACTGGAAAATTCCCAAAAAAATATTTTTTTATAAAGTTATATCTACGTGGTGGAAAGTGGGTGATTTTAGATGTTAAGGGCTGAAGCCAAAAAATCGGAAAGGGTATTTTCAAGAAGTCCAAAAATCAAAGACTACATTGACACTGGAAAATTCTCAAAAAGATTTTTTTGACAAAGTTATATATACGTGGTGGAAGGGGGGTGATTTTAGACGTTAAGGGTTGAAGCCAAAAAATCGAAAAGGATATTTTTGAGAAGCCCAAAAATCAAAGACTCTATTTCCTCTGGAAAATTCTCAAAAAGTTAATTTTTTTACAAGTTCTTATCTAAAAGGTAGAGGGGGGTTGCTTTTAGACGTTAAGGGTTAAAACCAAAATATCGAAAAGGGTATTTTTGAGAAACCCACAAATAAAAGACTCCATTGACACTGGAAAATTTTCAAAAAGATTTTTTTTGACACAGTTATATCTCCGTGGTAGAGAGGGGTTGATGTTAGACGTTATGGCTTCAAGCCAAAAAATCGGAAAGGCTTTTTTTGAGAAGCCCAAAAATCAAAGACTCCATTGACACTGGAAAATTCTCAAAAAATTATTTTTTTACAAAGTTATATCCACGTGGTGGAAAGGATGTGATTTTAGACTTTAAGGGATGACGCCAAAAAATCGGAAAGGGTATTATCAAGAAGCCCAAAAATCAAAGACTCGATTGATATTGGGAAATTCTCAAAAAGATTATTTTTTGACAAAGTTACATGTCCGTAGTAGAGAGGGGTTGATTTTAGACGTTAAGGTTGGAGCCGAAAAGTCGGAAAGTGTACTTTGGGAAGCTTAAAAATCAGAGACTCCATTGGCACTGGGAAATTCTCGAAAATAACCTTTCCGATTTTTCGGCTTTAACCCTTAACGTCTAAAGTTAACCCCTCTTTACCACGTAGATATAAAATTGTGAAAAAATAATATTTTTGCAAATTTTCCAGTGTAACTGAAATCTTTGATTCTTGGGCTTCTCAAAAATACCCTTTCCGATTTTTTGGCTTCATCCATTAGCTTCTCAAAGCAACCCCTCTCTAACACGTAGATAAGAAATTGTAAAAAAATTAACTTTTTGAGAATTTTCCAGAGGAAATGGAGTCTTTGATTTTTGGACTTCTCAAAAATATCCTTTACGATTTTTGGGCTTAAACACTCAACGTCTAAAAGCAACCGCTCTCTACCACGGAGGTATAATTTTATCAAAAAATAATTTTTTGAGAATTTTCCAGTGTCAATGGAGTCTTTGATTTTTGGGCTTCTCAAAAATACCCTTTCCGATTTTTTGGCTTCAAACCTTAACGTCTAAAATCAACCCCTTTCTACCACGTAGATATAACATTGTCAAAAAATAATCTTTTTTAAAATTTTCCAATGTCAATGGAGTCTTTGATTTTTGGGTTTTTCAAAAATACCCTTTTCAATTTTTTGGCTTCAACCCTTAACGTCTAAAAGCAACCCCGCTCTACCGCGTAGATAAGGAAATTATAAAAAAATTAACTTTTTGAGAATTTTCCAGGGTAAATGGTGTCTTTGATTTTTGGGCTTCTCAAAAATACCCTTTCCGATTTTTTGGTTTCAACCCTTAGCGTCTAAAATCAGCCCCTTTCCACCAAGTAGATATAACTTTGTCAAAAAATAATTTTTTGAGAATTTTCCAGTGTCAAGGGAGTCTTTGATTTTTGGGATTCTTGAAAATACCCTTTTCGATTTTTTGGCTTCAACCCTTAACGTCTAAAGTCACCACCTTTCTATCACGTAGATATACCTTTGTGAAAAAAATAATCTTTTTGAGAATTTTCCAGTGTCAATGGAGTCTTTTATTTGTGGGTTTCTCAAAAATACTCTTTCCGATTCTTTGGCTCCAACCCTCAACGTCTAAAATCAACCCACTTTACCTCCTAGATATTAAATTGTAAAAAATCATTCTTTTTGGGAATTTTCCTGTATCAATGGAGTCTCTAAATGTTTAGTTCTTTAAAATTGCCAATATCGAGCCCAAAATAAGCCCAAAATCTGGTAGATCTAATTGTCGTGCAGGTAGTTAATTAAAGGCATTAAAAGATGCTTAGAAAAAGTCAATTATATTTTTTGACTATACACACATAGACTGAAAAATGATATACATTGCGGCGGTTATTTTTGAAACGAATATGAGTGAGAAATAATTACGCTTGAAAGTACCATGTTACTATTTTATAAGTAAGTTCCAACTATGTCGATATCGACTGTTTTTAATACGTATTTTCATTACCGGATATTGTTTTTTATATAAGGGTGAATTTTGCAAAAGCGATTGATATGACATTGGAGAATAATGAGAGAGCACAACAGTAAGGAGGACAAAAGTCCTAACAATTAATTTATACAATTTTTGACTTTAGTCGTCAGGTTTGTATTCGGATGCAAATACGGGGGTTGTTTTTGTAACGATTAGGGGCGAACAATAACTTTGCGCCTTAGTTATGTTTAAAAATATCGTGTTTATGGTTCACAAGTATTATTCATCTTGATTTTTTCATTTATTTAAATACGCTTGTGCAGCAAAGGGGGTTGCTTTTTAAAATAAGGGTTGACTTCCCAATAACGATTCATAGCTCATTGCAAAGCAAAAAAATAGCAAAAAAATCTAGCCTAGTCATTTTTTTAATACTTTTTTTTCATTGCAGGTGGTAGTTTTTTAAAAATAAGGGTTGACTTTACAAAAGCGATCCATAGCTCATTGTAAATCACAAAAATAGCAAAAAAAATATAACCTAGTAATTTTGTTTAATTTATTGATTTTTGAATAATTTTCTTTTAGGGCGCCGCTGAGTTGCCGGCAAGCTAACGCCGCCCTGTTTTCTCAAAAACTAATAAAGCAAAAAAATTATTTTTTTTGGTAAAAAATAGCAAAAAAAAATATGCATTATATGACATTTTGTTTTTCTTTAGTGGCGCCGCTGAGTTGTCTGACCTCATTTTTTCCATAATATACTGTTCTCAAATTATTTTCACTTTAATCGATATCAAAATAAATTCAAGTAAATATCAGTGAATGTAATCCGACAATGTTTTTTCCCTACTGTAGTTTTTCACATTTATAACGATACATCTTTTTAAAAAAATGTTAAGTTAATAATATCAATACATGCATAACTTGAAAATTAATTGAGAAATTAACATAAACAATTTTTTTTTAATTTCTTATGCACCACAAAGAAACATTTTTTTAGATGATAACAAATGCATTAAATGTTCAATTTAAAAAATGTGTGCCTATGTCAAAATAAATTTTTAAAAACTGTGCTTTTTCACACTTGTACTCAAGTTACACGTCTCCTATCCAGTTTGTTCGAATGAATTTAGTTTCCTTCAACTAAATTAAGTAAAAATAGGTTCGACTGAATTTAAGTACGTTCAAATAAATTTAAATGATTTCCAATGATTCAAGTGAATTCTTATATAAATTTTAAATGATATCTTATTCATAAAAATGAATTCCTATCTTAAGCTCAATCGAATTGAAATTAATTCACGTGAAATTTTATGATGCCAATAGATTCAATCCAATTAAAACTAATTCAATTGAATTAAAAGTAATTTCACATTTCACTATTTTAAATCAAATTCTGCATCCTTTCTGTCTGTTTAATACAAAGTATTGAAAAAAGCGTCAAATTTTTCATTTTTTTTTTATAGTCTCAATAACTCCGAAAATAATCGAAATTCATAGTTCTTAGAAAGCATATTTCAAAAGTAAATTTCCTCAGTCTTTTTAGTAACTAATTAGGATAATTTAAAATTTTTTCTCATATTTAAGTCAAATTCTGGACTTGAATAAATAAAGTTTCCTCTCTTAAAGCACGAGGTTTCTTGTAAGAACTCAACATTTTAAAAAAATGTTATATAGCTATATGTAATGTTACAAATAAACAAAATTAGCTAGATATAAATATCTTTTCCAAGTAGAATATTTTACCTGGTTTATTATGATAAATGGTACGTTCGAAATTTGTTTCATGCATACAATTGTAATTTTAATTTAACAACACTGCACACTTCTTTAAATCCAATTTGGAAAAAATGCTACTTTTAAAATATAATTCGTAGAAATTCAGCAGCAATGATAAAAGATTTCAATTTTAAATAATCTATATATAATTTCAAGTTGTAATGTATTTAATTTGAAAAAGATCCAAAATATTCGTATAAATAATTACAATTTTTAATAATAA
Organism: Belonocnema kinseyi; assembly: GCF_010883055.1. NCBI lineage: Eukaryota > Metazoa > Arthropoda > Insecta > Hymenoptera > Cynipidae > Belonocnema > Belonocnema kinseyi. The sequence continues at coordinate 65,068,872 of NC_046664.1, forward strand.
AAATAATAAAATGCTAAAATTTCAGACACGAATTAAAGTAGACAGGGGCAAGACCGACCGTTTGACATTCATTGCTCTATCAAAAGTTTATAGGACGTGAAATTTATTTAATTTTTTTTTTTTAACATCGTTTCCCACATATTGTATATCATGTCTCCATACGCATCAATTATCCCAATAAAACAGTGATTTCATAATTTAATTATTTCGAACAAGCTACATTTCGTCGGTCTTGCCTCGTAAGTATATTTTGCGAACGTATAGAAACCCGTACAGAAATCGCCCGATTTAAAACTTAATACCGATCTGGCCCCGATCGGATTTCCCGATCTGGCCCTGATCGGTAGAACTCTGTGGCCCATACCTGGGACCGACCGGGCCAGGCCGATTTTCTACTGAAACGCCATCTCTCTGCGCTCGCAGAACTAGTGCTGCTTGATGTTTTCTGATAGTGCAGTGAAATTTATATACATACTACTCCTTTATAATATTCTATCAATGATTAAAAATGCATAATGCGAGTAAGCCACGTGTTCGGAGGCACCAAACACCAGCCAGTATACCTCGAAACCTGCGCGAGGAAGATGAGAGTAAGTAATTACACTCTGCGGGCTCATTGAAACCTAACCTTCAATACATTAATTATTAATTCAATTGTTTCAGGTAAAATTAGTATATTTACCATTAGATGAGTCAAATATTATTATATGATGAAATTTATCAAGTTCTTTTGTTTTCAATTATTATTTAAGAAGTTAAGGTTTTTCGATTAGATGCAGAGTTAGAGTTATCAAATCTATTGGCATTAAGGACAAATTTTCATAACATGAATTTCAGAATCAAGTAGTACAATCAAAATGCAAAATGCCAATTGTGTAGGGATTCCAACTAGTGCTAGTTACACAACTGCGCATGCGTCGCATTCAGCGCGAAGTTTAAAATGCTAAACAAAGTTTTTTTTATTATAAACAATGACATTTCAACTTATAAAAATGTCCATTAGGTCGAAATTAATAATTAACAATAAAAATTAATTAAATGCATATTCTGTAAATAATATTTAAAATAACCAGAAATATTTAATTCAAAACTTTTCATTTTTGTTTAAAAGTTGCTTGGTCTAATTGCTTCTTAACGGACTTGAAAAAATAAAACGATCAAATAAATAATAGCTCAATTTTTCGGCGAAAGTATTATCTACAACCACCTTCTCGAATTTCTCAAGAAGTAATGCAATTGACAGAAAATTGAACTTCTTTACAGTAAAATGTTAATCAATCGTATATCATAGGTTATTTCCCGCTGATTTTCTTTGGAAGCATTCGAAAATGTCAAGTAGTACGGAATCTTTTTGCGAAAAAAGTTTTTCTAATTTGTTAAGAAGTTTTAGAGACAAAATTTTTTTCAAGAAACTAAAATTGTTAATTAAAATATTTCTGGTTATCATCCATTTTTTTAATAAAAATTTAACCTTTTCCTCGAAACTGATACCATCTACAATAATCTTACGTTTCTCAAAAGTATAATCTAGTATCCTTAGAAAGAAGAAGACCATTCCATAGTTTCCAGTTTACTTATATTAAAGCTCCATTCATGAAATTCACGAATGGATTATTCACTATATTGAGACTGATCGTGTACCGATCGGGCACCGATGAGTGTCCCGACCTGGCCCCGATCTGGGCGTGTGTTTAATCCGCGATCTGGCCCCGACCAGGATTCTCGATCGGGACCTGATCTGGACTGGTCTGGCTCTGATCGGGGCCAGATCAAAATTTCTGCACGAGAAGTTTCATTGAGAAAGGAAAATTTTACATAAAGTTTGAAAAAAAGTTTGCTGAAACCTGCAAACTTTGACTAAAGTCTCTTTTTTAGAAAATAATATACCCTAATCTTTATAAAAAATATATAGTAACAGTCTGATAATTACTCTAAGAGAAGCAACGAAAGATTTCAATAGAGGATGCAACTCGAGAAATAAAATTTGAAAATTAATAATTAGCAGCAAACAGTGCGTGGCCTAGTGTCATCACGAATTCCGAAATCATTTTGAGACAATTGAGCATTTACAGTTTAAAGTAAAAAGTTTTTTTTCTAATTGAACGTACAGTATGTTATCAAAATATACTCTAGATCTAGAAGACACTTCAGCTGTTCAAAAACTTTCTCGCGCCATGTCAGATTTTTGGCACGGCGCGTAACACAAAAAAGGCTCATGTTCGCCTATTGTTACCCCGGTCATCAGTACCTGATTGTACGAAACAGAGATGATTGATGTGAAATTTTGAAATTCGAGGCAGTGCTGTCCATCTTATATGATAATGTGCGAGTCATTACATAATTTTATATTTTTCGACCGTGACCCACGAGATTGCATGCAAATGTATCTCGTACGTGATGGTCCTGGGCTTTTAAGGCTGCATCGATTTGACCGAATGGGCCTAAATATAAACGACGTCCAGTCGGTACGTAACTACATGCAGGTTGACCTTGAAAACTAACGGTGACATGACCAAAAGTACATATAGGCAAACAGCCGGACTTCGTAGAGAGTGACAGGCATTCTTTGATATAACAAACGTCGATCTACGTCAGATCACGTGCACTTTTATTATTATCTAGATTTGAACTTGGATTGAGATATATGTGCCAAATGCCATTGTGTACACTGAGAACAATATTTGGTTAACCGCACAAAAGTTTTGTTGTCCCAACCAAATTTTTTGATTGCTATAGAAGCAATAAAATCGTTTTCTTGAGCCAGCAAAATTATTTTTTTAGAGCGTTTGGTTAAACTGACCAAAAAGTTATTTCGTTAAATTAACCAAATTAACTCAACACAGATTTTTTAGAATTTACAAAAATATTGCAGATTTTACCAATTATTTTTGCTGAACGAACTAAACTTTCGTAGACTGGACAAAATAGTTTTGTTGAAACAAAACAATTTTTTTCATGCAGCAATTATTTTGTTACGGGCAAAATCTATTTTGTAAATAAAATATAAAATATTTTTTGGATGAGAACGAAACTAGAATTGAAAAATGTATTGTTGCAATAATGTTTTTATGGTTTGATGGATTACGTTCAACGAATAACAAAATGTACAAATAATAAAACTTGAAAACAATCTATAAGAGATCCAGAGCCCATTCATCTAAAATCTGTTGAGTCGCAGCGTCAGCGATCCTAACGTTTTTTCAAAGCAAACTTTTTTTTCAACTTTATTTTCTTAACAAACTTTTTTGTTTGAGCCAAATACATTTTTTTGTAACTCCTACTAATTTTTTTGGGGACCCGTTCATTTTTCGGGACGGATAAAAATTAAGAAAGGGAAAATATCAGAATGGGTTATGGTATAATGGTAAAACTTAGGAATACCAAAAAGTCAGAAAGAGGAATAAATCAGAAATCCAAAATTCTAAATGGTACTTATTCGGAAACCAAAGAAGCAGAATGGGTAAAAATTCGGAAACGTTGAAATTAGGAGAGTGAACAATTAGGAATAAGTAAATATACGGAGAGGAAAAATTCGGAAAGTAGAAAAATTCGTAATAGTAAATAAATGTACCTATTAGCAGGTGTATATTTTTTTATTTATGTTAGCAAACAAATATTAATCACAGTAAATATAAATAGCATATCATAATAAATTTATGTTATCCGTCATTTTAAATTTTTCACGAAAGAATAATTATTTGTTATCATTATATAATTTAAAAACAATTTTCAACGTACAACATAAATTTGTTATGATGATATTTAAATTTACTGTGATAAATATTTGTTTGCTACCATAAATAAACTATTATACGCCTTCTAATAGGTACATTCATTAACAATTCTGAATCTTTCTACTTTCTGAGTTTTTCCTCTCCGTATATTTACTTATTTCTAATTGTTCACCCTCCTAATTTTAACGCTAATGAATTTTTACCCATACCGCTTCTTTGGTTTCCGAATAAACACCTTTCATAGTTCTGGATTTCCGACTTATTCCTCTTTCCGACTTTATGCTATTCCTAGGTTTTGCAATTATGTATTATAACCCATTTTGAAATTTTATCTTTCTTAATTTTTACCGTTCCGAAAAATGAACAGGTCCCCTATTTTTGTAGTTGCAACAAATTTTTTGTAAAAAAAAAACAACCATAACTGCTCAACAAAATTCTTTTGTTGCTGTGACATTATTTTCTTCTCAGTGTAACGAAGCGTTTTTTAGCGAACACGGCAATTTTATCATCTACTGGAAACATTAAAAATGTGTCGACACAAATATCGTAAGCCGAGATCATTTTTCTCATTTTGTTTAGAGAGGTAGCCCATGTAAGAATTTTTTTTAATGACGAGATGCTTTAATTTGCAATTTTTTGTTTCGTAAGAGAGACCCTTAATATGATTTTGCATGAACCCTGTCCTTTGATATACATGTAGGATTTTTGTCCTATAAAATTTCGTCTTTGACCTCTCGTTTTTGACCCTTGAACCAAGTCCTTTAACAAATAATCCTTGCCATATGGACTTCGACTGATAATATCTCTGTCCTTTGACCTTTTATCATTGACCTATGACCAATTTTCTTTGTCATGCGAGTATGATTTTTATCCTATGATTAAAAAAATAAGGATTGCCATACAGTCATTTTTCCAAATAAAAAAAGAGCGGATTAGTCACTTTTCGTTCAATAATTTAAATCGGGAGTAAGTCACTATTAATTTCAAGTATGTACCTATTTTTGAATTATCTTGAATTAATTGAAATATTTCTTTTGAATTCATCTTGAATTGTTTTGTAATCATTAGTCAGTTCTTGTGTTAAAAATTAGTAAGTTTTCAAAGATTTTAAGAGATTTGAAATTTTTCTTGGAATTCACCCTGAATTCCTTTAAAGTCTTTGGAATTCTCTTGAATTATTTTAATTTGTTTGATTCCTTCTAAAATCACTCAATTCTACTTAATTCAATGAATTAAGTAATTCACCTTGAATTTTTATGAATTTTATGGACTTCTTTTTTCTAATAAATTCCTCTAAATTCATTCTAGTCTTACGGAAATCAATCGATTTTTTTGATTTTTTAACATTTTTTCCAATCCATTTGAATTGTTTTCAATGTCAATTGAATTGTTTCGAAATTTTCGGAATTTATCCTGAATTTGTTACCCTTTAAGCGCGAAAAAAGTACCCTTTGGTCCCTATATTTTATCCCATAGGGACTGTGAGGCCTGATAGTTTTAAATTTTTTGATATTAGTGATTGATTATTGGAGAGTTATTACAAAGATTCGCTAAAAAAATTATTTATTTTAATAGTAAGTGAATTTTACAATAAGTATATTATAAACACATGTCATTATAATTGAACTGTTGTCATAAAAGATTAAAACTAGTTTTTATTGTAATTACTATTCAATAATAATATTATTATAAATAATTTATTAATCGATAATATTAAGTTCATTAAAAATGATATTTAGGAATTATTTGCCGACTAGAATACGACAAATCATCAACCAAAGATATTTTTATAAAAAATAACAACTATCATGTTAATCAAATGTGCTCAGATAATTGAGCACTATTGTATTATGATTGGAGCATTATTCCCAGAATAATTAACTGAAGAGGGCCACCATCGTATGCTGAAATGCCTGAAGAAATACATTATAAACTAATTTTATTCAATTTTATTCGACACCATATATTTGATATTCATTTGATATTTACTACTCTGAAAAGACAGGAGAAACCTGCAAGTCCTGTATTTGTGGTTGCTTACCGCTCTGCTTCACGAACTGAATTTTTGTTAATTAAAAATGATTTTTCTCAAACTTAAACGTTTGATTTTAGATCAATAACGACCCGAACATCTTGCCAAATGTGAGACTGGTGATGCGATGGAGCGACACGCGAGGAGAAACAATAGAAGCAACAAAGGCGATGATCGACATGATCTGCGACGGAGTGGCCGCTTTTTTCGGTCCAGAAGGCTCCTGTTACGTCGAGGCCATCGTCTCTCAATCCCGCAATATACCCATGATCAGCTATGTAAGTTCCATTTTTCTTTTATTTACTCGTCAAAGTTACAGGTACATATTATCTTGACAGAAATCATTTTTTTTAAATTTAATTTCAGCTTTCAAAAAATAGCATTTTAGATAATCAATTATTAGATTTCAAACATTCTCATTTCAAAGCTTGTCAGTCGCTATAAGCTTTCGTTATTATCATCCTTTCCCAACCTGAAATTACCAAAAATTATAGCGCTCTGAATATTCATCGATTCCAATTAATTTCCATGCATACAATATTTTGCAGCATGTACATATATCCAAAATTAGATTCCGTCAATATGCCAATGCCTAGGAAATATCAAAACATAATTTAATACCTGGTGAGTGAACAATTATGACAGAAATTGAATAGAAATTATAACTGGCTGTAGATTATAACAAAAAATGACAATCAAGTTGAATGAGAGTGAAGAGAGAGCAGAGATGCAACGAGATATTAAATACATTTCGAAAATTTATGACGTAACTTGTTCGGAGTATCTGCAATTATTTTAATTGCTTTACATTGCAAGTACTCCAATCAAATCATTAATTCGTTCGACGGACGAATACACATCAGAGCATGCATCTGAACCTTTCGTCGTAACGCGTAGTTCACAAACGCACACATGTACATATACTCATGTTTAACACTCAGGTAAGTACATCCAAATGAAATTCTGTATCTGTAATTATCTTGTCACATCGCGGGTGTTCAACTTGTCGGTTACATTTCCCTCCCACTTCAGATTCTCCTTCGATTCTTCACACCACCTTCAACCCTGTTCCCACAAACCTCAATCGCTCTCTTATCATGCTAATTGTGTTCCTACTCTCATTTTGTTCTATATATAACATTCATTTTTGCCAAAGGGCGTGCATTAGGGTTGTCCAACAAATAAATAAAGTTCGAATTTTGGTTGAACAACATTTAGGGGCTTTGCCCATCCCTTAATTTTCTCATTTTTCAAATAACACGAGTAAAAATTATATGGACTTCTTAAAATTCTTTGACCGATTTTAAGTATAAATTGATTTTTGGATTTTGATTCCTCCAAATTTTGATGTCACAAAAACTACCCTCTAGACGTGGATGAAGTATTTTGTATAGATCATTAATTTTTTTAATTATCCCTTACACATTCTATTTCAAATTGTCGGTACCCTCACAATGAGATAAACTAATTAGGTATTACGTTAGTACATTTTTGCATTTAAAAAAAATTGGATTTACCCATTATTTGAGTGCCTACAAATTGATGTTTCAAGAATTTCTAGAAAACCCTCTTTTTGGCAGTTCCTTTGCCAAAAGTCTGTATTATTATAAATATGTCATTTTAATAAATTAAACAGTTAGCTTTTCAAAAAGGAATATTTTGAAGTTCTAAGGGAAAAATAAGGATCTAATCGTTCATACCTTAAATATTTCTGTCTAGGAATTAAAACCATCGAATTTAAAACTCATTATAATTCAAGACTGTTAAGGTTTGTAATTCTAATTTTCAAGGACTGTCTAATTTTAGAACAATTATGAAAAATCCAGTTTTGAAAGCCTTCAAACATTTATCATTTAAAATTAAAATCTTTAAAATAGAAAGCCTCTTAAGTTCATATTTAAAGTTATCCATGAATACAACGTTGTTCCTGCAAAAAGTGTTTCTAATTTTAGCAAAGTAGGAAAAATTGATCATGTCATGAAAGTTTTTTTAAATTAAATTTTATTCCACTCTCTTCTCACTAAAATCCCGATCCAATCAAAACATTTATTGTCTATATATTTTAATAAACATAAAATATCGTTTACTTTTGCATACTTGAAGTCAATTTTATACCTTTCTTGCTACACCTCGTAAAAAGTTGAATATACACCATAATCATTCCATCAGACTTGTTTCATTAATCATCTCAAGGCATTATAAAAAAGCTTGAAAATTTTATCTATTTTTAATTTATTCTATAAATATTACAAGTTCTCTATATTTCTGAATCTATTTTAAGAGAGACTATGAGAAAATAAATGGAGAAAATAAATATTTGACATTATTGCGAAATTTAAGTCTTTATTTTATATCAATTTCTCTCTGATTTTTATCAATAATTTTATCGGTTTCTCGCAAGATGCGTATGCAAATTAAATTTACATGCATACTTATTACACAAGCATCATTCATTTATTCATAGTGCATTTACGTACACCTATATATTTAATTTTTATTTTTCACGCGTCAGGCTAGTCAGGCCTTAGCCGTATTTCTTTCTGCGATATTGAGAAGTACTGGTTGCGATTATTGACAGAAATGCAAAGGAGATTACATGAATCCGCTGCGGAAATTTTCTCTGTAAACACTTGGCTACTTGAATGAGCTCAAATGCTAACTCGTTGGTGCACTCACCCTGTGAATTTAAAAAGTGTGAATCTCGTCGGTTCTTGATTCTTGATTCTTCACGACGTTCCGGTAATACCGGTCGTAGTTATCAACAGTGTAGACGCAAATCGTATTTTTCTTTTCATTTCATTCTCTCTTTTTATCCCACGTCAATTTCTCTATCTCTTTCTCTCTAATTAACCAGGTACAGTGTGGAAAATTTTCTGGTAATTACATTTTTTTTATTTCCTCTTTTCCATTAAACAAAAAAACTATTCAAGTCAGAAAGAACCTTCACAGAAAAAACAGAAGATAAACTTTACATTGATTTCCGACGAAAGATTCTCTGCAAGAAAAATTAACTTCACAGGATAAACTTTAGACAAATATCGGTTAAACTTTCTTTTGTTTTTCCATGACAAACACATGTTTTTTGAAAGACGTGAAATTGGCTAAACAAAACTTTATCGCTCTAAAAAATGGCCTGCAAAGAATTTTATTCTTAGTTTTTTCTGTGTAAACTTTGAAATAATTATGAATCGGAAGCAATCTTACATTAAAAAATAATTCAAAGTTAAATTTATTAGCGTGTCAAACCAAAATTAAACTATTTCTAACTTCAAAGTAATCTTCAATTTTATAAGTTTGGATAGTTCTAATTTGTAATTAATTCTAAATGAAAAACAATTTTCCTGTGGCAAAATAAAAAATTTGTAATATAATTTCGGAAGCTACTAAATTTGTAGCATTAAAACTTATATTGAAATTTTTAAATATCTAAATACGAGGGTAGTTCAATAAGTCCTTAGAATGAAGTATAAAAACAATTTTTTTGGGTAAATTTTTTTTTATTTTTCAACATAATCTCCTTGGAGCTC
>NC_046664.1:65078264-65090569 GCF_010883055.1 Belonocnema kinseyi
TCTAGTCGGGAGTGGTGCTGACTGAAAACAGATGATTTGGAGCGATTCGCGCGCCATCTGTTGGTCATTCTAAGGACTTATTGAACTACCCTCGTAAAAAACAAATTCTTTACAGCATTTATTAGCAAGCCTACCATACAGTCACTTTTAGTCCATTTATTAAGAAAGAGTCTCTATAATCACTTTCTCAACAAAAAGACCACATTAGTCACACTCTTTCTCCTATTACTCTCGTTTCAACTTTGTTAAAGAAACTTCTTTTTTCCTATTATATTTTTGGTTACAAATTTTATTAATTAAAAATTCAACTATTACCTTGAAAAATCACAGCTTTCGATCGAAACTGTTTAAATATTGATTTATTTTTTGTTGATAAATAATAATTTTTTTTTTACTTTTTTATTGAAAATTTATTTTTTTTTCTAAAAACTTCGTCCTTTTTGCTTGAAAATTCAACTGTTTAGTTGAAAATTCCACTTTTTCGGTAAAAATTTGTTTGTTTTTTTTTTGCTTGAAAGTAAAACAATTTGATTCTAAATGACTTTGTGTAGTTAAAAATTCATTTTTTTCGTCATGAATGCAAATATTTGTTTGCTAATTCATTTTTCTTGGTGTTAAAAGTGAACTTCTATGTTGAAAATTCACTTTTACGGAATCAAAAATCAAATATTTCTAATATATTCGACTGTTAGCTGAAATAATCAACTCTTTGAATAAAAACTTAACTTTTTTGGTAGAAAATTAATCTTTTTTAGTTGAAAATCGAACTCTTTAGTTGAGAAATTAGCTTTCTTGGCCCAAAATTCATTTCTCGTTGAAAATTCATCTCCCTTCTGTTAAAAATGTACTCTTTTTTCGTTGGTTATTTATTTTTATTTTTATGGTTAATGATTTACAATATAAGTTGAAAATTCATGTATTTTCTTGAATATCGTCTTTTTCGATAGAAAATAGTTGAAAATTCATCATTTTGGTTTATCATTTAACTATTTTCATGAAGAATCACCCTAATTCACCCTGTTTTGAGAATATTTTAGACTGAAGTCTGCATTACAATTACAAGTACAATTTGAACATTACTCGTAAGCTTCAATCCTTAGTTTTCAAAATCAAATTTAGCAGACGAATTGCAACTAATCTTATGAATGCAAGCCATAAATTGAAAGTATAAAATCGACATTTTTGAGTAGATAAATGTTTCTATACTGATATGACAGGCCTCTTTTTCGTGACCATTAGTCGCATGTTAGCTTAAATTAGTCACGTTTTTCACTTCTTAAAAGTACATTAACTCTTTGGCAGCCCTATTCATTAGAAGCATAATATCAACTTTGCAAAACATCCTGATTCAAAAGCATCCAAATTGAAAAAAGATTTTAATGTCAATCTAAATTTTGAAAAAGATAAATGATCAATTTTGAGCACATGCAAGTTTTTAGGCTAAAAAATTTCATAGTATCAAGAGCAATTGCAAAAATTCAAAAGAAAATTGTCAGTATCATATAACAAAGGAATTGCGACACCGGCATTCCTTTTTGTTCATGACATTGACCAGCACTAAACTCTTTAGAATTAGAATGACCAGAATTAGAAATAGCGATTAAACTACGTAACGATAACATCTAAACGAGGTTGCCAACTTTTTCATGAGTCACGATTATTCCCTGAATTGTGAAATAGATGTAATGTGCATAATCAAAATGCGGACGTGATTTCTATTGAAAGTATGGTTTTATTTATAATTTTTTTAGTTGAAGAAAACCTCGTTTAAATTTATTTATACGTAAGAAAGTTTCCGCAATATATTTGCATTAAATCCTCAGGTCAAGTGCAGTCTACAAGTGCATAAGTTTCAACCTGTCGGGCGGGCTCACTCGCCAAATACCGAGTTGGCTCTGCATTCTATACGACCACCTGTTGGCTCCACTATTCTCTCGTTTCCCTCAACAAAAGGAGCTTACCCCTTAGTTCAAGTGAAATTGTAATGAAAACTTGAGGATATGGTAAATTTTTGTTTGAAATTAAGAGAAAAAAGTTTGAAAATAAAGAAAAAGGTTAATTTAGCATTCATTTGAAAAACTTCCAAGACTACTCATTAAAATTTAACACTTTTCAACTGACACTCGTTTACATAAATGCGAAATTACCATATGAATATTTCAAAATATTATGATTCTAAATTCTAACTATGCAACATTTTTTACTTGAAATTGTGCCATGTATTTTTAAAAATTGAATATTTGAAATCAAACAAAAGCATCAAACAAAAGCATAAACTAAACAAAAAGAAAGAATTTCAAATAAACGAAACACAACAATGAAAACTGCATAGTGTTAACAATTAAACAATTTCGCTAAAAGCCCTAATAAAAAAATTAAAATTTTGCATTCATGAGCATTCGAAACTTGTGCAACTTTACATAGGAGAAATTAAAATGAAACAATTGCAAAACTCATCCCGTAAAAAAGATGTTAAAATTGATGCATTATACCATAAAAACGATTACATTAAGCTATTATTCACACGGAAAAATAGGTCTTAGACAAAATTTCTAATATGCTTTTAAGAATTTTAATATTATTTGGGATGGTCTTTTTTGACGGAGAAAACATTCCTTTTTTTAAAGAGAATTTGAATGATTGGGTCCGCATGAAAATGAAAACTTTTCAGATTGAACAGGTTTCATTTAGAAGTAATGGAAAGTGAATAAGGTGAAGTGTGAAGCCTTCAAAATTAAAAAATGTGAATTTTTCAAGTCCGAACAATGAAATAATTTCAAACCGTGGATACGTTAACAATGTTGCAATTTTATTGTAATTGCATGAAAACATAAAAAATTAAAAAATTTCTAAACTGAACAACCTTAGCTGAAGCGTTCAAAGTTAAACAATTTAAAAATCTTAAGACTTAAAAAAATAGTGTTAATGCTAACAATTTTTTCAGTGCGTGTTTCAAAACATTGAAACTGAAAAATTAAGAAATGAAAATTTTGAATAGGGAGACATTTGAAAGTGTTATATTTAATATTGGATTTGTTAAAAGTAAATTCATTTTAAGTATAAACATTGCAAGTTGAAGGAGTTGTACACGAAAAGAAATTTAGGACAGCTGTTGCGTTTGATGTAGTAGCGCACCATAACCACGATTTTAACGCGACAGCAGTGCCATTTTGCGTGAAGCGGCGGCCTTAAAATCTGATGCAACGTTGCTCTCTTATATTTGGGAACGCTGCTGTCCTGAATGAAAGAACGTAAATGTACTACAGTAGTCGATCCGACTTCTACATTCATACACGACACCCCGCGCGTGTATGAACCGGCGTATCTCCCGAAAATAACGCAACCGTCTTACCGAATTCTGGGACTGCTGTTGTCCCAAAAGTTTGGCGCGCCGTTCGTCCCTCTGTCGGATCGCAATGTCTCAAAATAAGAGAGTGCTGCCGTGATTTGAGAAAACACCGTTAAGTGCAAAAAATCGAGAAATGAGTTTTTTATATCGTTGGAATCGTGAAGAAAAGATGCACCTGACTATTAAAATAATTTTTTCAAATTGTTAATAACTTTTAGAATAATTATTTCTAAATTTTGGAAAAACGCCGTTAACTGTAAAATTTGGGGGGTTGCGATGTGGAAGAGAGCCGTAACTGATCGTTAACTGCAGGCTCAAATCATGGACAGCTGAATACGTCACAGAAAAATTCGAGAAAAAGCCGCAACGGGCAGTTGCGGACTTTACTAAATTATCGGGCGGTGATCTCGAGCCTTCGTGATTTCCAAGAGGTCCGTACGCGCTTACACCGTTCTACGGAATCATTGAACCCCGAAAAAAAACATACGTAATTCGAGAAACGTCGTAACCTAATTTATTTTAAGTAGCGAAATTCTTTTGCCGTGAACGGCGTTTTCTCAAATCACGACAGGTCCATTTCTGAGGTCCGTGTTTCGAAGAGAGCCGTTACGGCCTTTTCTGGATTTCAGCATCCTAATCAACACCGTTAACTGCATTTTAGATAATGAATTAACATTTCTTAACAATTTTTGTTGCAAAAATGAAAAGTTTATATGCCAATTAGTCAAGAACAAAAACTGCAGAAAATGAATTGGAATCCGCAATTCACGCGAGTAAAGATTCGAACAGTTTTCGTCGATTTTCTTGGCTTCGTTGATTTTGCAGTTAACGGTATTTTCTCAAATCACAGCAGAGTAGATGTCTTGAACACAGGCGCCGCTGACGCTCGTGTGTTTAGCTCAGCAGTGGTACATATAAGTACCGCAGTCGCCTTAAATTTCTTTCCTTATAATTGAAAGCCTTAAATGTTAACCATTCCCAAATTAGGGGACCCTATTCACAGCGGACAAGACAAACTTTTTAATCGCATTAAAAACAAAGTATGATGTAAACTAAAGAGCACATGTAACGGAAATGTCAGCTATGTGATTAAAATTAAGTAAAAATGAATTCGTTTAAGCCAATAAAAACGTATGATATTATTTTGAGATGGTAAAGTTTTGACCATTGTTGGTAGGTTCGCTTTACAGTGAACAATCGGATTTAGATCACGAAGAAGAAATAATGATATCAGAAGAAACAGGAAAAACATGTAATTTCTGTTTCAAATAATATTAGTAAAAATATATCCAATTAGAGTCACTGCGCTTATATTTCACGTCACACCTTACAGTTAACAGATTATAACTTTGCCGCCAATATTTCCGTTTGATGTCAAAATGATACCAAAAAGGTATCATCAACCCACTACGTCACGTCTTCTGGAACAGACTCCAATCTAATCCCTAATATCAGAAGAAACCATAAATATGCAAATTGTACATCCCCCATAATTGTGCATAGGACTTTTAATACTAAAGATCAAACCATCGAAATCTGAAATTTAGTTATCGTGAATTTTCTTTGGTCGAAGCTCTTTCGGCTTTAACGAACACATTCTCATCACGTCTCTTGAGAAGAAAAGGTTAAAAGAAAATTTTCGTGTCTAATTCAAAAACAATTTTGTTATTAAACATTTTATTCTACCTTTTGTCTTTTTGACCAGAAATTTAATTTGTTTATTTATAACGTCATTGTTCCTTATTAAAAGAAAAACTACGCGTCTGATAAAAAAATGATTATCAACAAATTTGTAGCGCTTTTTTTCTGAAAAAACTTTTGTTTATTTTTATTAAAAAATTTTTTTTCTAATTTTCATTTTTTTTAGCTTTTTTACGAATAAAAAAAAACTACGCTTTAAATGAAAAAGTGATTAAAAACGAATTTGAAGATATTTTTTGGATGCATAATTTTATTCTATACATCTTTTTTCGTATCGTAAAGTTTGACTGAAATTTTGTCTTTTTTTTGTGAGATCAAAATTTGAATTGTCGATTGTTTTTTAATTCAAAAAGTTGTTATAATAATCTTGTAGAGCTTTTAATGAGAAACGTTTTCTTTTCTTGTCTTTTTTTTTATTTCGTGCGTTGTTTGGCCTCAAATATTAATTTTCATTTGTTTTATAAAGTCTCTCTACCTTTCTCTCTACCTTTTTGATTTTTAAACCAAAATGTGTCAAACCCCAATCCAATCTGATCATGTTTTTTGAAAGTTATCATACTTACAGAAAACAGACGGACACCTTCGTGAAAATCGTTTTTTCGGACTCAGTGAGTCTTAAAACGTGAAGATTTGATGAAAACCGACTAAATAAAATTGTATATAGAACCAATACCTTCTCATTATGAGGAGGATGTAAAAGTACTCAAAAAATATGCATCCACCTATCTCTTCTCGAACACTTCCATTTTCTACCCTTAAGATATTAAAAAATATAAAAAATGTTTAATGCCCTCACGTCGAGATCTAGCAAAAAATGGATGGATATACTTTCATCCAGAGAGTGGTATTTTTTCATCTATTTTGACCGTACTATTAAAATCTGAGACCAGGTAAGCGTCTGCCTGACTGCGTGGGCCATCGACAGGCTTGGCTATAAATAGACGCAGCGAAGGTCAGGGGAATCAGCAGTTTTCATGCAAATGCGTCGTCGATAGAATTATATCGCTTCTTTCTCAGAAGCTGTGACTGCAGTCTAAGTCCGGCAATAAGATTTATCCGTGTGTCGATGCTCAATTGCTCAAGAGACTAGTGCATGGGCTCAAATACACCTTTATTCTACAACATGGCTCTTGTGGTTCCTTCTTTTTTCGAAAAAAACGTATTAATTCTACGTTGAAACAATAACATTTTTCTGAATGAAATCATAAACAAATAATCATATTACAAATCAGGGTGAAACTGAGATAAATGATCATTGCTGATAATACAGGTTTTGATGTAAAATATCTGCGTAAAGTATTTCACGTAGAAAATAGGGACAATATACCTAATAAATTACGTTCCAAGAAGGCGGACCTGTAGAACTGTGCATAATCTCACTTTTTGAAGTTCCGGTACCAACATTCGTAAGAATTTTATTTCAAATGTCAGTTATGTTAATTGAACAAATTACACAGGCCTACAAATAATGGGGCCATGTCAGTTGTTGGAAAATGGAGGGTCATTGCCGAAGTAATTTTTTACGTAGAATCCGAATCCAGGGTTAGAATTAGCCCATCACGTCAGAATTTTAAGATATTTGAGGTTATGTACCCAAAAAATGGCGTTCCTGGCTACTTTTGTGGTTACGTACAGAAGACATAAAATTTTTTGGGATGTCAACAACCCCGAATCTTAAAATCCTAACGTGATGGGCCAATTCTGACCCCGAATTATGATTCAACGTAAAAAATTACTTCGGAAATGACCCTCCACTTTCCAACAACAAAACCATGTTGGCCTGTGTTATTCATGTCACCAAAAACGAATTCTAACGCCTGCAAGTAAGATGAAATCAAAATGTAGCGCGATGTTTATTTTACAATCAAATTTTAAAAAATGTTACTTATAAGCGCCTTTTTCGCTCATATATTATGATAAAAAGAATATCTGATAAAATCACTTAAAGGGTAGCAAGCGTAGTGAGAAGTTTCGGTGGTTGGGTTTATGGAGGGAAGCGGGAACCAAATAACAAAGAAATACACGTAATTTACATCCTGTAAGAAACTAGATGCGTAAAATACCTAGTAATTTACTGTGCAAAACTGTGAAAATTACCTAGAGTATTTTATTTCCCATCGCTTGTTACAATAGCGTTTTTAATGTCCTCAGTTTCGCGGGATCTAGTTCCGAACTAATCCGCTATACAGCGCATTAGATGCGGCTTCTTCTCGCCAGAGAAATAAATCGCAAAAAAGCCCGAGCCATGGAGCTAACTTTCTAACTGCAGTATGCTGTTTTTGAAGTCTGAAATATTACTCCCTATTTTGTATTTTTTTCTTAATATGTATGTTATCAAGGAATTATAAATAATTTTAACTGTTTATCTTTTTTCAAAAATAATGAGAACTAAATTTATAAAATACAAGAAAACAATTTATCACTTTGCAACATGATTTTATGCCATTTTTATGACATTTTATAAAATTATCAATTTTTCACTTGATTCTTTAATTAATGTTACTTTTGTTAAAGATACTACATTCTTTGTTACATTTATGTAAAAATGAATTTATTTATTGTTACCACTGATGAGAAATAACTAGTGTCTGTTAATTATTTCTTCTTTTTTGGTAACGAACTTATTTTTGTGAATAAGTAACGAATTGTAATTGTATTGAATTTCACATAATTTTTTCGCGATTCTAGAAAAATCAGGATAGAAAATGATTGGAAGAAAATCAATATAGAAGTAAATAATGTTAAAATAGAATGCAAAACATAGACACGTGTAATTTATTTATTTATTTAACAAAGTATTTCAAATTATTTAACAAGAGATTCCACATATATCAAGGAATTTTACAAGGCAGAATATATATTTATTAAAATAATGAATATTATAAATCGTTCCTTTGTATTTTTTCTACATTACATTAATTCATCAAATATTTATTTAGGATTTTTAGAGCTAATTTTCAAATTATTTTATATTAGCTATCCAAATTTTTTCCTAAATTTTGTATTATTTTTGTGATTAAATGTCATTTCTTCATTAATGTTATGTGGAATCATTCCTAAAAACAAAAGGTCAAATTATACCTAAGGCTTCCAAGTATTTCAAGGTTTCATATCGTAGACATTTATCTAATTCAAAACCAAAATTGAAATACTGTGATTAAAGTTTTTTTTTTAAATAATAATTTCGGGAGTCTCTATGGTTCAAAATTTTTACTTTCTCGTGGAAATCTTGTGGTTTTTACTGAGAAAGGTAATACTGACCGTGGGTTGCTTTCTCCACATGCTGTTCTTGGTAAAACTGCTTATTATCCACTCAATATTTGACATGAAACGCCATTAAGTGTCTGTCCAATAAATACTCCTTGTTACACATATAATATTATTTACGCAACCAAGTGTTACGCGAGGTCAACCCATTGCGTTCAGCAGCACAAATTATCTTCCGCTGCGTGTACAAAATTAGAAATCCATAATCTCCTCTGATAATGTATCATTGATTAGTCTGGAACATTTTTAATTCAAGACGCAATTGTACTTTCAATTCGTATTTAAAAATAGTTTTCTACCATCCTCAGTCTAGATTACTAGATTTTTTAGAATAAAATTATGAAATTTTAATAAAATTATAAAATTTCAAGTTGCCAGATTTATAAAGGAAAAAAAAGAAAAATACAGCTACATTTTCATGTTTCGTTGATTGGTTTCTCAATAAACAAAGGGACAAGTTGAAAGTTCATTCATTTTCCATTTCGATTTGTTAAATTTTAAATACTATATACATAATTTTTTCTCATTATAAAATTTTTAAAATAATTCATTCCACATCAATTTCAACATCAAAAGTGTATTATTTTCGAAAATCTAAATTGCAAATCAAAATTCGGTAAGTTTGGAAAATAATTTTTCTCCTTGAAAATATTATATTTGCTCTTACCGGTTCTAAATGTTTTACTACTAACACATCTGTTTTCGTTTTAATAATGTAAGATTTTCCAGCCTTTTTACTATTTTCAGCTTATCATTCTGATCAACTCAATTTTTTTCATCTTCGACTATTCTGACTTTCCTTTCAAAATTCAATTTTGAATGTTTCTTTACAGTTTAGCGCTTGCAATGTTTCCACGCAGTACAGAAAAAGTTTTAAAGGGGAGGCTAAATTCATTATAAATTGCACAAGCCGTCCATTCTCAAACCACAGAATCATTTGCCTCTCAAATATGTTATTTTTCAAAGGAAATAGATAAGACTTTGTCGTATCTCACCGATTAGTCGAAAAAATTTGATTAACAAAGTTATGAATGTTTTGCATTTTTGAAATTGAAAACACAAATGATCAAAACTTTCATTAAAAATGTAATCTTTTTACATTCTCATCACAATGAAAAGTTATTGTTTTTATGAGAAAACTGACTATCCTGGATTTCGTCTTTGTGTCGTCGACATTGTCGTTGTTGTCGTCGTTTTTGTATATATACAGGATAGTGTTTAGAAGAATAATTAGATTTAGTTCGTTAAACAGCTATTTTGGATGATAATTCAAAAAGTTCGAGCATTTTCAAAGCATTTGAAAAATTCCAAAAAACAAACGAAAATGCAAATTGTAAGCCAAACAACGCACGATATGAAAAAAGTCAAGGAAAGAAGAACGTTGCTTTTTGAAAGCCCACAAGATTATTTTTTAATCTTCGTGAAAAATCGAAAATTCACTTTTTGATCGGACAAAGAAATAGTGAAAAGTAAAAAATTTCATTTTTCGTTCAAACTATGCAAGGTACAAAGATATATGAAAAAACAAAAATTGTGCATCCAAAAAAAGATGTTTGTTATAACCCACTTTTTGATAGGATGTGCAGTTTTTGTTTTATTCGTAAAAAACAGCATTGCAAATAAAAAATTACATTCTTGGATAAACGACACAAGCTATGAAAAAAATTAATAGCCAAAAGCTGCTCATCCAAAAAAGAGCTACAAATTTGTTGTAAATAATTTTTAGATAGAACTAGTAGATTTTCTTTTAATCGGAAGAAAAAAGATTAAAAGTAAAAAAATTTAATTTTTGGAAAAAACGACGCAAGAAGTAATAAAAAATGAAAAGACCAGAGTTGTTTAACCAAAAAAAGATCTACAAACTTGGTTTGTTTTGGCCTTAGGTCTACAACATAAAAAATTGTAAATAATGCAACTAAGTTTTTAATTGAGAAAATATGTTAATAATGCAATTCGCTGTGAATCGCGGCCTTATCAGAACTGAAATACAGCGAACATAAATACTCATCTTAGCCATTCTATTATACAGATTATAAGAATACTAGGCATACCGCATGTTAAACGTTTCTCTTTTTTGTTATAAAGAATAGGGTTCTTAACACTGCAGATTTTTATAAATTGAATTTTTTATTACGAGTATATATACGGAAATGTAAGTATTGTGAAAAAATAAGATCAGGTACTTACTCAGAGTGTTGTAGTAAAAACGTTAAATTCTAAGTGTAAGAATAGATCCATGGAATTAGATTAAACATTGTCGAATCAAAAAATTAAAAAAAAATTTTTTTTTAATCAATATGGAAAGTTAAAATTTATGAACGTTTGATTTTGTAAAGTGATGTTTTTGGAAACTTTACCAAATGATTTTGTTATGTCATGATATAGTATATGTTTAAATTTTCAGTGTCTGATCTAAAATTCACAGTACTTTCATTTTTGATCGTATGATACATTTCTAGTTTGTTTCACTGATTGAAATAAATTTTTTTATTTTTGGGCCGTAAGTCTGCTGAATTAACTGCGGGGTAAATATGCTCTAACTTGTATAGGAAGAACTTACTTAACGGGCTTGTACATGACAGTCCAATTTTGAAATTAAAGTAATATGTGAGGTTATTTGTCATTTAAAAGCATCGGAACTTTTCACCTTTCTTAATATTTGATCATATTTATAGGTTTGGAGTTTTTACTACACTGAGAAAACTATATCGCATGAATTACAACATATACCGTAATTCCTGCGCTATATATCGTAATTATCGCATTAAAATAGCGCAAAATCGTGATATCGTACATTGCAAGTTTTTTTATTATATACCGCATAATCGTGCAGAATATAACGTCAGAATTTAAGTTTATTACGCTATCACATTATGTTTCTTCTTTTGTGATCTCGCTAGGGTTCGAATAGTGAACAAACGATCACAGGAAAAATTAAAGATAAAGTTTACATCGATTCCAGGGGAATGATTCACCGGAACAAGAATTAACCTTGCTAGATAAACTTTACATGAATCGAAGATTATTTCCGATTTTTAACCTTGCCTGAATAATCTTTCATCTTATAATCGCTCCATTTCTATTCGAGCTGTAGTGACAATTACGACGCCAGCACAATCCAGTGTCGTTTAACTTCATTAAATTCGAGAGAAATGGGGATTCCCATCTGTCAGTTACATTTTGCATCGACGACTTCAGAATTATTTTCCTAACCTCTTGTGAAAATATTTTTAATCATTAACCGTTGCAGATCTTCACTACAGCAAATTTTTCCTTTTTTCTGTAATTGTTTTAAATCTGGTGTCTCGATTTATAGCTCGAATTCACTCATACTCTGCCTTTTTCCCATTGCTGCTAAAGCAGCGCCCTGTATAGAAGACGACACTAACCAAATTTAACTTCATTTTTTTCCGTGATATTAGTGCATTATAATATCGTACAAAGCTTTGGGACGTGATTGTACGTTATAATATTGCGCTTTCTTGCAATATAGAGATTTTGCGATATCATTGTGCGATATCTTTTTCTCCGTGTATGATTCTTTGATTGAATGTACTAAAATATTATTTTATTATGACTTCTCAATTGACATGTTGCAGTGCTACCAACCCTCAAAAGTGATTATTTCACTGGTTCAATAAGTAACCTTTCACTGATTGTCAGTGACCCATTTCTAGCTATTTGAATCAGTGAAATTTCACTGATTAAGATTTAGAGAGTAGAGCGTGTTGAAACACAGTGTTTTCATCCCTAGGGTAACCACATTTTGTCTTCGAGTTTAGGTACCTGTAGAGCGGGTTGAAACATAGTGTTTCATAGTGTCAGTAGGCAGGTAGGTAGGGTCTACAGGTACAAGGCAGTCTGATAAGTACCTGAAAATTCTAAGAGATGGCATAAGTATTCACTAATGTGAACCATTTCGTCGAGCTTGATCCTTCAAATGACGCCTGTCAAAACTTCAGCCATTTATGTTTACGCATTTACAAGT
>NC_046664.1:65090669-65093237 GCF_010883055.1 Belonocnema kinseyi
GGACTCGCTGTATCGACCTAAAAGGAGAGTATGTTGAAAAATAAAACCAACTTTGGCCAAAAAAACGTCTCCGTGTTTCATTTTTCAGGGACTTATCAGACTACCTAGTACATCAACTTGAATTTTCAATAGATTTGCTATGAAAAATAATACGCATAACGTGGAATTTAATACAAAGATCGCTACGTTTCATCCCTTGTAATTTAACATACTATTACATTTCTGTTTTTCAAATCAACTTTTTGATTAAAATCTGTTGAATGTTTACATAAAGCAGTCTTTCTTTTTTGCGTATTTCTATGTTCAGAGAATCTTGTTTTTAAAGGACTCTTCGTTTGTTTGTAACAAAGTGTTGTGAAGTTTATTTTTAATAGTAAAAAGGATTGTAATATTTAATTGTTTAACTTATAAAGTTTAATTAATAAACTTATAAGTATAGGTAGGTGAAGATCGTTGTGATATGGTAAAACACTAACTCTAGCAAAATCTATTCTTTTTTCATTAGTTCGTTTTGGTTTTAAATTTAAATTCTCTAAGAGTTTAAGTCTCTTTTCAGTATTATTTTTTAATAATTCATAAGGATAATTATTATCAATTAAGGTTTCGCAAATAAAACTGATATTCTAGTGAAATTTAGGATCAGATAATTTAATTACTCTGTCAATTAAGGAAAAACAATACCTCTTTTGTATGAAATGTAATTAGTCCGTGAGCGGGCAATGCTGACGTATGCAATAATATGTGCACGGATAAGAAGGCGTTTTAATGTATGCAAGAAAATTTAATATAAATTTTTAATTATTTCTTAAGAAATTTAGTATTTGTCATGTAATATTTACAGTTTTATTGTGGATGTTATTAGATTAACAAAGTATTTTGAGAAATATTTTCAAAATCTTTTTAGCTCCAAGCAATGAGTTATTTCAATTTATAGTTTATTCAGTAACGTAGACAAGGAACTTATCGATAAAAAAAAGAGATTGTTAATATAAGTAAGAACTTATATTCAAACTGATAATTATTTCGAATTCAAACCCATTCCCGAAATATCGAATGCGCGCGGCCGAGCACATGTGACTACTACGCGCGCGCCGCGCAAGAGCAGTAGGCACGTCCGAAAAGTTCTGACTGTTAGTCGCGAAAATCATATCTCCACCCGGTCTGCGCTAATGTTGAATTACACCAGGTTCTAAAGGAACTTTTAAAGAATGAGTACGTTTTTTCAATTTTTAAAAATATTGAATAGGTCAAATGTTGTTAACGTTCAAAGTTAGTGAAAAACGTCAAATTTCGGACTTTAAAAAATTTATGTCTTTTAAAATATGCATTTTACGAAAAAGTGGCTAGATACCTTTTCGTCTTAAAGTGGGCCATATTTTCTAGAAAAAATTGTCCAGGTCGAAAAAGTCAATTTTTCATAATTTGTTTAAACAATTGCGATTTAAACAAAACGTACCACAGTTTCGAAAAAAGCCGGGTATATTCGGATTCAGCGGCTCAAAATATATAAGAATAACACCTTTTTATCCTTGGACATATTATTGCAGGCGGCAGCATTGCCCGCTCCCGGACTAAATGGTTGAAGAGGAAATTTAATGCGCTTCCTGATGCCATTTGTTTAAACATTGAATTTGTATCTAAAAAATTGATTTTTTGATTAAGAGATTGTTCTAGCGTGAATTTTATTAAACGATTATTTTTTTTAAATGAAATCATCTAATATTTTAAAGAGATAATCTTTTGTGGACACAAAGAAGTCTGTGGCTCACGTAACGGTAATAAAATAATAATCTGATAAATTTGTTTTTTATGATATCTTCCTCCATGTCTTGCATAGTAAGTTCTGCCAATACTGACGATATTGGTGATCCCATTGGAGTACGAATTTTTTGTATACATTACGTGTTAAAATTGTAAGTAGACATTATCTGTGCGAAATCCTATTGCTTCAAACAAATGGTGCAGAAGTTCATTTTGCGTATTTTTTAATTAACCCGAATCGATATTTTAGCCCTATTGAAGCCCTATATAATTCCATATAGAACCTACTTTAGCCCTACCTAACCCGCCATGTCCTCTTTTAAACCCTGTTGCACCCTCAAATCCCTCTTTTCGTTCTCTTAGTATCTATCTAATTATTCTGTATTTGTATGCGATTTAATTTTAATTATTTAATTTGTTAATACATAGTAAAAACACTTATGTATAATAAGGCAGAGTAATGTTAGTTTTTTTAACGTTCATAACGTTAATAATATAACCTCTGAAAATAGTATTGATGAATATTATTTTCTCTTCTCATTGATCGAAATTAAGAATATTAATATTTTAAATGAAAAGAAAATTAAAATTGTTGAGAGAGAAGCAATTTCTTCCTTCAGATCATAAAAATAAGAAATGTATTATCCAAAATCAATAATGTGACTTGCCATTAGAGCATTACAAATTTCACAATTTAGTTTTCCTTAAAATTAAAGGAAAATGACGAAATACTAAACATTGGTGCAAAATGATTTTCTTTTTTGATGCATGTTTCTTAGTGTTTTTCAGTTTTTATATAATATTTTG
>NC_046664.1:65093337-65099154 GCF_010883055.1 Belonocnema kinseyi
ACATATGAATCATGAATCGAATATAACAGCTATAAAATTAATAATATACGTGAGATACAATACTTTAACAAATAAATCAAATCCTATAAACAATTATATCTGTAAAATAAGACTATTAATATAAGAATTTTTAGAAATTAAAAAAGACAAAATCTATTGCCAGCTTTCTGCAATGTCTTAGTTTATAATTAAGAACATGAATTTTGCTTTTGAAGTAATACATTTAATGTAATATATGTATGGAGGAAAAATATTTTTCAAATTGAAAATAAGCAAATGAGGTAGGGAAGTGTCGGATATGTTGGCGTATAGTGAGAAGAAATGTTCAAATTTGATTTAAAACAGTCTAGAGCCAACAATTCTTAATCAGTTTTGATATTTTTTATTTATAACACCTAAATAAATCATTTTTGTTGTACTTTTGTATTAACAAAGTGCGAAGAATGGAAATTTTTACAACTTTATTTTTTATCCTTCCGTAAACAATCGAAATAAGCTCCGATTTAATCGAAATGATTGTAGTAGCATCTGTTACATAAAATGTATACATGAAATCTTTTAATTAATTTTTTTAATGTTTTAAAGAAATTGTATAAACATTTATTCAGCTTTTCAAATAGTGTATATGTTGATACAGTTTGTTTAAAACAAGAACAAATGTGTGGCAAAAATCGATTTTTTCCCAACACAACGCTATCAAGTCAATTGAAGGTCCTTTTAGTGCAAACAGAATATATTTCTGAGAAGGGCTGGCTGAATAGTGCATTTTTTATATACCTTTGTTTTATGAAATATATTAAAAGGAAAAAATTTCTGATGGATCATCACTATTAAATCAATTTAAATTCATCTTAGTGAAAATAGATTGTATTTTTGCGAATGATTGTTTAAATAGTACACCTGTTTATGCAGTTTGTAAAAAGTAACGCAAACAGGTCATAAATGAACTTTTTGTATTGGGTGCTAGTACGCTTGCTTTAATTGATTCCGAGTTCATTTCTATGATTTATGGAAAGATGTAAAAAAATGATAAAAATTGAGATTTTTCCCTTTATTTGGCAACACTAAAGTGAAATTTAAAAAATATTGAAAAATTGGCTCTTATAATTTTCTTTCGAATATAGTTAAGAGTAGTTTAAAAAAATTATTAAAAGCGATTAAGAATTGTCGCCTTTAGGCGGGCAATCAAAGGCAATCAAATACAAGTCAAATTTTAACGCTTTGCACGGTGGAAATTATAGATAGCGTCTGTGTTTGTGGATTTTTATAATAATTGTTTACGTCAATTAGCTCTTGTTCGTTGTAAAAATAGTTTTTATATATCATTTCTGCTTTAAAATACGTGTTATAAAGAGTAATGATGAAGAAACAGTTTTGGGTGAAACAAATGGAAAAGCCTTTGTCAAAAATTAAGTATTTACAGCATATGTTGAAATACAAAAATAAAAACATTTTTTAATAGGTGAAGTATTTTTTAAAGCTTCTCAAATAATTAATGGGTTTTCTAAACGCTATAAATATAATTAAATTAATTAAATCTTGCAACATCACTTTTGGGGCACAACGGCACGTTATGTATTTCAGGAAGAAAAAAGGAATAACTGGAGTTTGCAACATACTTTACTTTGATTGATAAGAAAGCATTTTATTACTGATAAAAATATCTGGTGTAATTTTTTTTTTTGTTACATTAAACACTCTAAAATTATTTAGTTGTATACTTTTTATTCTAAAATCTTTAAATTATTCAAATATCATTTGAGTAATATCAATCTTCACTAATAATGCGAGCTTCACCTTAAAAAATACACAGAGCAAAATTACATTTCAAAAATAATTTATAGGACATTTAGTTCATATCCGTTGACCTCAACCCTCTCTCCCTTAGGTATTATACAACATTTCAGTGAAAAATATCCGAGCTTTAAATAAGAAAATGAAATATGAGTTGGGGCACAAAACATTTTCGGCCTGGCACTGGTCGTTCCTCACAAGCGCTAAGAAATTTCTTGGTTAGTATATAACGACCGTTTTGACGGATACACTCAGCGTGCTATATTCTCCGTTAGTGAAGTGCGTTGTATCGAGGATTGTTAAGCTAAGCTATAGAATTAGATTTGTGGGCGACAAACAGCTGAAGAGTGCGTTTCTCGCCTGTTAACCCTTGTTATATATAACCTTGTAATGTAAACAAAAGACCACAAATCTGGTGCCTACTAAACAAACGAGATTTTGTCCATGAAAACATAAGGCCCTCTTCAAGTCCTCCTAATGCCTATTAAGAGCTCAATTTAGAAGTCTAAAGTAGGACTAAAATTTTGACTCGGGAAGTTCAATTTTTTTTGTTATTAGATTATAAAGTAAGTTCGGATATATATTAAAAAACATAGAAACGGCATCTAAAGAGCCGACTCTAAAGTCTTTTGGTATATTAAAGTATTTTATTTTATCGACAAATTCCCAACTATTATTTATGACGTATTCTGAATTGTTAGTACTTTTGCAGAGAATAAATTTTTTAAATTTTGATAAATTGTATAATGGTGAACCGATAAAAGAAGACACAGATCTGAGAGTTTTAATGAGCTTAGTAATTTGATCAAACCATAGATAAGTGGTGGCATGCCATTGGTGTATCGTGAAAATTTGTAGGCTTTTTTGTTAATTTTAGTGTTTTCCCACTATTCTTTGACCATGTTGTTCAAGTCATTTTTGATTTTGTTAGCAGGATTTTTTTAAACTTCACATTTGTTTTTATCTTCTTAAATTGGTAACAATTTCTTTGTATTCAGTTTTATCTATAATTAATGTGATATTTCCTTCGTCTGATTTTATTATTACACGGAGTAAATGATATCGCATGAATTGCAATATGTACGGTAATTCCTGCGCTATATCGTAATTATCGCATTATAATAGCGCAAAAACGTGATATCGTACATTGCAAGATTGTACATTATATTATTATTTTATTATATTATATATACTAGGGTTCTAGTAGTGGCCAAGCAATTTCAGTGCATTATAATATCGTACAAGGCTCTGACACCTGCTTGTACGTTATCATAGTGCATTTTATATCAATACAGTGGTTTTGCCATATCATTGTGCGATATCTTTTTCTCCGTGTAAAAGGCTAGTATGGTTCTGTATACTTTTTTTATTTCATAACATTTTGATTCTAAGATTTTTTTGGTTTGGATTCCATATTATTTTCGAATTTAAATATTTTTATATTAAAAGTCAAATTAGTTCTAAGATAGTTTAGTTGTTTTTCAGATATTTTAAGTAATTTACTTTCAACATCCAAAATGTAGTCGTTACGGGGGATGAAGGATCTCTTGTTGTAAATCAAAACAAATGTACCTCCCAAGGATAGAATCTCTGTTACATTGTGTGGGATGATTGTATAGACTTTGTCAATTCAATTTTTAAACAAACATAAGTTAGATAACATCTACAACTAGAGTGGCAAATGATTCCGGGATTTGTGCATGAACTGCCTGCTCGTTTTTAAATTAATTCAGCCAAGAATAAATCCATATAACTCCATGAACACAAAGCGTAGGTGGATTTAATGTTATCTTTACTCAAGCTTCAATTGTTAAATTTTTAAGATTTGATTTACGAATTAACAATTTCATGTTTCGAACTACTTAAAATTGTTACATTTAGAATTTAAAAAATTGATTTTTTGTTCTTTAAGAAATGAACGGTTTGAACTGATACATGCTCAGAAATAAAAATGTCAAATTGAAAATGTTAAATCCAGTCCATGGAATTATTAGACGTTCCAAACTAAAAAATGATTTATGCCACTATCCTTTTACACTATCATAGATTTTATATTTTACTTTAATTTCTGTTGTATTATTTTTTACATTATTATCATTTAAACTTTACAATATCTCATATTTCTCTATCGCATATTAAATTTTAATAAAACGTATGGCATAACGTCTATAAGAGCAGGAGTCTTAATTCGACTAGAATCAAATTCTTAAATTTATGATACTATAAATTAAATTCAAGATGTATGTGGATACCCTGGAATGTAATTTCACAAAAGGCAGAAAACAAAGAGAATTTTCGGAGCGCTTCTAAAAATAGGTAGTTTCAGATAAATGCGTTTTTAAGAAAACACGAGTTGCGTATACGCATTCGTGTTAATGACTTGTTCATAGGCTATTTAGAATTTAAAATTTCGCGACAGCTGTTTCTTCAATTTTTATATTGACGTAACATTTCCGCTTTATTTTATTTTTTTAGCATTGTAGCGATTAGAAATTCGTCAATGGCTTCATTTAGTAATTAACTTAATTTGATTAAACTTAAATAAAAAAATAGTTAGAAATGATCTGATTTCAAATTGGAAAAGAAAGAAATTTTTAAACAAAATTATATGCTTCTTGCTATTGATATAATATAAAAAGTCCATGAAAATTAATTTTGTTACCTAATTAAAACTTAAGTGTCATTGCAAACATTGGATTTCCTACTAGAAAAGTATGTCTGGGCAGAGTGAGTGTGTAAGTGGAAAATATCGTTACGGTAGACCGGAAAATTTACAAAGTAGGTACACCTTTTTTAGCTGGACAGAATATTGAGTTTAAGTAGAGAATGCAATGTTTGGTTAGACTATATGAGCTATGAGCTAAAAATAGATGTATGTAGGTTCGAATTTCATTTAGCGTGTTTTATTTCTTTTTATAACACGAAAAAAATTGAAGGAGACAAATAGTTGTAAGCTTTGCGAACGTTGTTAATTAATGAAGTTGAAAGACTAGAGGTCTTTGGAAATAAATTTATTTTAAGAAAGCGGTAATACATTTAGTACAGTGAAATTATTTTAAGTGTCTCATGAGAATGTGTGTTTATGAGATAAAAACAATTTGTTTGATTGGACTTAGGTCATTGAAAATTTGTTTAATCAGCGAAATTTGAAGTGTGTTATAATTTAAAATTATAATTTGAAGTTCATAATCAGGTAAGAGTACTTCAAATTTCGATATTTTAAATCTTGAACTATTCCATTTTTAAGGCTTACACTTTTTAACTCTACAATTTCTGACTTGTAAAATTTCAAGTTATAAAATTTTAAATTTGTAAATGAAGTTAAGTACTTAAATCTACCGCATAATTTTATCCTCTAAATGATAAATTCTAAATTCTATTACATTTATTTGAAATCTCTATTTACAAATTTTTTATTTATTTTTAAACTTGAAATTGTTTAATTTTTAATATGGTATTCTGAAATTCTTAAACTAATAATGCTTCTTTTTAAAACATTTAGAAAACATTTTTTATGTAGAATTTGTTTTAATTTTTAATTTCTTAAGCAATCAGCTTTTGCGTGGTTCAAATTTTGAATTCTTCAATTTTAATTTCTATTTCTCTGAGAATGTTGATGTCGTTTTTGGAACATATTGGTGCTTCGCATCAGTGAATTTGAAGAAATCTGTTACATAAAATTGCACAGTTTCTTGCAAAGATGCAATTCAAAATTTAAAGTTAATATTACAAATTATTCGTGTGAAAGTAAAATTCTTTTCTCAAATTGGCAGTGTAATAATATAGAAAAATATCCAAAATTGTGTATAACAATAATTATTCAAATATTCTTTTTAAAAAAGGTGGCGACGTACATTTAAGGAAAACATTTACACTGTAGTAAAAATACAAGTTAATAAAAAAACATTGATTACTAAAAATTATTTTCATTACAAAAAAAAGAAAAATATAAAAACTTTATATAATTTTACAGCTGCGATATTCGTCAAAGAATAACACGTTCAATTGTAAATTGCGATTATT
>NC_046664.1:65099254-65127268 GCF_010883055.1 Belonocnema kinseyi
TTAATTTGACACTGTTTAATTTTGAATGCTTGTTTTCAAAATTTTGTTTAACAAAATCTTAATACAAATAATGTTTTAAATAAAAGAACGTTCCTCATTCACTGCATATTTCAAATTAAATTTACCACTACTTCGTGGCGCATTATTCTCTTTTTTTTTATAAAAAAATTTTGTAGAAAAGATTTTTAATAATTTTGCCATCGATTTTTGCACATGTCCTCACTCTTTTTCTAAAGAAATACACTTTCTTTTCACGCTTCTTAATTCTGGACAGATTCCAAGACAACTTAACGAGAGTGAGTTCTCACTTAAGACCATACAATCGACACGCAACTTTTGCGACTTTCCTGCGAATAAATTTCTTCTAAAACTGGAATCTATCCACTCGGCAGAACGCGGCACGTGCTCGAAAAAGATCGTGTGCCAGTTTCTTGCGGTTTGAAAAGAAGACGCATAAAGGTATAAAAAGAGAGAAAAAAATGCCATATCCCGTTTCACTCGATCTTTCAGAAATTCGCTTGGTGAGATTTCGCACGAAAAACAGGAGAATTAAATAACCCGTGTCGGCGACATTGACAATGTTCAAGAACAGAAACTATAAAGTCAAGCAAATGGACAAGGGGCCCGAATTTCATCTTTCTGTACAAAGCAGGGTGGCCGAAACTCAGGGAAAAACTGATAATCAGGGGAAAGTCAGGGAAGTTTATTAGTTATTAGTGTATTAGGTAGGGAATTTTGAAAATTAAGTTTACGTTCACGCTAAAATAATATTTTTATTAGTAGCTTATTTGCCTCGAAAATTTAACTATTCCAGTTGATGATTCATCACTTTAGTTGAAAAATCATCTCGTTCTAAAGTTAAACTACTCTTTTAAACATTTATTTTTGTTTGATTCAAAATTAAGTATTTAACTGAAAATTTAATTATTATATGTTGGCGAAAAATGTCTCCTCTTTATTTAAAAATTTAAATACTTGGGTAAAAGTTGAAGCACTTCCTTACACATTTTTTGTTTTATAAATGTTCATCTTTTTGTTTGACAGTGTAAAAAAATCGTGGAAAATTTATTTGATTTATTTATTTAAAATTAACTTCTAGTAACTGAAAATATAACTTATTCCATTTTTGATTAAGAATTGATTTTTTTATAGTTGAAAACTCGTCTTTTTTGTTAAAAAAAAACTAATCTCCTTGGTCGAAATTTCCTATTTTTTGGTCAAAAATTAACTTTTGTATTGAAGGTTCATATTTATGGTTAAAAATACATCTGTTTTACAGAAAATTCGTCTTTCTGATTGGAAAATTCCACATCTAGATTAAAAGTTGAGCTAATTGGTAAATATTTATTGTTTTATTTGTTTTTTTTTAGTTTCATCATTTCAATTGAAAATGTATCTCTTTAGTTAAAAATAAATCTAATTCTGTTTAAAATGCTTTTTTTGTTATGTGTTGTAAGTAATTTTTTTTAACTAAAAATTTAATTTTTCCGTTTTTTGTTTTAAAGTTACCTTTTTTGTTGAAAATTCAACTCTCAGTTTGAAAGTTCATGTATTCATGTATGCATAATTTAATTATTTGTTTAAAAAATCGTCTTCGTGCATTAAAAACTCAACTATTTTATGGAGAATTTAATTATTATGTTCAAAACTGAAGTATTTTGTTAAAAATGCGTTTTTTGTGTTTAGAATGTCAGCTATTATATTTTTTGTTGAGAATTGATTTTTGTGTGAATAATTAAACTTTTTGAATAGGAAATTCAACTGTGCTTGGTGGAAGTTTGATATTTTCTATTTGGTTTGATATTTTCTATTTGAAAATTCTGCCATTTGGTTATAAAATAATTCTTTTATGTTCAAAGTTCAACCATTTGCTTAAAGATTCAACAATTTTATTGAACTTTTTTTTGTAAGTTAAACCATTTTGATTAAAAACATCTTTTTAGATCGAAAATACAACTGTTTTGTTTAAAATTCGTCCTTTTGGATTGAAAATTCATTTTTTTATCGCAGAAAGTCATCTTTTTTTAAATACACTGAAAATCCCATTTAGGAGCGGCTTTGAGTCTGGTCATAAATGGCCTTCACTTAAATTAAACACAAAAATTCCCTCGATATGAACGTAAATATTTAAGTCCGTCTGAACCAGTTACTGTTGATATAGATGCATGCAAACAGCTGCCGCAGCTAGCGCGCTTAGAGTACTGCCTGCTTTGTCGCTATACTGCTGTTTGTCACGCATGGCTGAGCACCTCCTCGGTTTCGTACCCTGGTCCTCTCATCTCCAAAATGCCGATGACTTAAATACTATGAACTTCTTTAATTTTAGTTAGTTAAGTGGAATTCCCAGTGTAAATAAATAAATTTCACATACACACAACTCCCGGTTTAGTTCCAGCCTCGGGGATTGCATTCAAAAATAGCCTTGGAACTAAAGCGGGGGAATCGAAGCTTAGAAAGTCAGTGGCTGCCTGAATTGTTTCCAATTGAAATATATATTGTTGCGCAATGTACTAGATTGAGTACTCATGCATTGGGGCCCTTCTGCGGTGACAGTCGCAGCTGCTCCCCCCCCCCTCCTCAGAAACTGCGATGCCCAGCGATTCTAGGAAGAACTAAACCGCGGGGAACTAAAATGAGGTTCTGATGTATTTAAATTCTGATTTGAAATGGTTTTATTCTGTTTATACGAGTACAAGGTTATATGTTATCAATGTTAAAAAATTGAAATTCTGATGTTTGAATGTTAATACTCAGGGAAAATAAAAAATTGATCAGAGAAAAGTTAGGGAATTTTGAAAAGTGAAATTGGGTGGCCACCCTGAAAAAACATACGTCGAGAAAAAAAGTTTAAAGAGGGAAGAGGGAAAAAGAAGAAAATAAGAGAAAACAAGAAGCACGACATTCGCTTGGTACAGAATGTAAGCGCATTCTTGTTAACGAAATGAATACGCGTCGTATGTTGGCGTTAGGTTTATAACGGGCCGGCCAATTAAGGGTTAATTGAGTGTATTTCAGCTATAACTAACCACGGAGCCAGCTGTTTATAGCAACTGCTTATATTGTTCACATATTTACCAAGAGCCAAGGCACAACGCCCGCAGATCGCTAATTCAACCAAGCTTCGTTGTGCCCTGGGAAAATGCTTTCGAACGCAATCCTAACGATCGTCACGATCATCGTGATAAGACCGATTAATGCATCGCGAAATGCCATTCATATAGTTCTTGCCGACAGCATGCTATTACATACTTTAATCGAACTAGTAATCAGAAATATCCTGAAAAATTCTGGTTATTTTGCTTTTTTCTCTAGGCTAAACTGATGAAAGGGGTAATGACACCAGTAGTTGACCACCTAGGAAGGTTAGATTAGAATCAATGCTGCATATAAAGTGACTGTTAAATCAGGCAAAGCTTATATGCCCAGATCTTTATTGGGCATATTTTGCACTTTCTAATTCATCTGTCAATTATTTTCGGCAAGTTCTTTGGAAATTAGTAAATATGTCCTAAAAAGGGTCCAAAATCTTTAATAAGAGACCAGAGTGATTAGTAAAGAAGAATACAATTAGAGGTGACGCCACCTGTCAATAGTTATTTATAAAAATAAGTGAAATGGCTTTTCCATGTTTATCAGTAGAAGCATTTATGTTCCAGAAAGAAAGAAAGAACAGAAAGAAACTGTTGGTGGCTCACTTTTGGTGTCATTTTAGAAAAAAACTTACTTTAACTTTTCAAACTGAGGAAAAAATGCGATAAGAGAACTTGGAATCCTTTATTTATAAAAACAAGTGTATTTAGGTTTTTACTCCTTATTTTGTCGCTTGACCATTTCCCTTTCTTTCCCATGGGAAAAACAAAGAAAAAAGAAAACTTTTAAAGCATTGATGCTAGTTCATACCAATCTTTCTATCGGGAATGCGATCCGTCACAGTAAGAGCCTTATCGTGCTAGCAGGTCTACAAGTGTTTTCACTAGTTACTTGCTGCAACAGGAGAAATACAGGAAAAGTAATAGAAAAAGCAAGAAAGATAGAGACTTCATTTAAGCATTGCAAAGTTCCAAGAAAATACACCTCGTGCAATAATTGCAACTAATAAAAAATCAATCGTAAAAAGACAAACACTTGTTTAAATACTCTTTCAAGACTTTTAAATTAAAATTTTAAATCAAAAGTTATAAAACTTGGTATTTTAATTTTTCATTAGAGAATATGTTTATCGGGACGAGAAGCGGATGATTTAAATCATTACAGAATGTTACACTTGAAATCTTTTTAATTAAAAACTTTTTGAAACAAATGAACTGAGTTATTTATAGGTTTTTTTTATTTAAGCATTTAGAGTTAAACTTTTTAAAACCAATTTAAGTATAAAATATGCAACATGCTTAATATGAACTTTTTCATTCTCATGATTACATTTTAGGAAGTTCTTTGCAAAAAATTGTATGCCGATGATTATTTTCAATTTCGGTTTTTATATTTTTTAAATATTTTAACGCTTCCTTACAAATTCATACAGCGGAGTTAAAAGCGCACCATTTACACGGAATACGGTGAAACCCTTCAATAGCCCCCCTTCTTTAGCCCTTCCGAGAATTGACGCCGCGTCGCAGGTAGGTGTAACAGAAGCTGTGCGGGGTCTGCGATTTTCACTCAGGCGGGCACTCAGGCGTGGACAAACAAAAGCGGCGCGGGCTATAATTTGTTAGTTCCCACCCATTGTCAGCCCCAAAATTGGTGCAAATACTTGAAATTTCGCACTTTTCTATGAATCGAAACTATCTGAATTCACACAAAAAATTTAGCTGTTAAGTTCTGAACCCTTTTCAGTTTAAAAAAATTATATTTATACCAATTTCTGTTTCTCCTCGTTAATCGGATAAAATTTTAAAGAATATACATTTCGAAATGTACAATTCAAAATTGTTAGATTTTATAAATTTTGAATCTGAAACAATTCTTCAACTTTCATAAGAATTTTTTCAGAATAAAAAAAAGGATTTTTAAAAATCCAAACTTTCTAAAAAATCTCAAAGCTGTAATTTCATATTGAATTAAAATTTTTTATTTTTTTATTCAAGGATTTTTTTTATAATTGAAAAATGTACAATTGTAAGGGATTTTAGTTTTGAAGAATCCTCCTATTAAAGTGTTTCAGTTAGATGTAATACGTTTTTAAGACTATTTCGCATTTCGATCATTAAACTTTGATGTCAGAGTTTAAACAAGAGATTTTTCAATATTGAAGTCTTGAAAAATTGTAATTATTGAGTTATAAGTACATATTATGAATTGAACAATATCTTAAATTGACTATTTAAGCGCTTCTCATTTTTAAGTTTCTTAACTTCAAACATCTTCGACCCAAACATTTTTTTATTTATACTATTTGGAGACTGTGATTAAAATTTGTTGGTTTTCATTTGTGAAAATTCATAAGAATTAAGATCAGTTTTAAAATGATATCATAACGAACAAAATTAACTAAATTAAATTAAAAATATGTAAGGCAGACAAACTTTTTTTTAAGATAATGCGATTTTAATCAATGGTAGTCTGCTTTGTGGTTATAAAGATTCCATTTTTCTCACATCCCATTAAAAAAGTAAATTAGTTAATAAATGTTCTTATTTTTCTGTGAAATTCGTTTAGAAGTAAAAAATTAAATTAAGAAAATTTCGATAAAAAATATAATTTGTTACATATCGTCGCTTAAGAAGCAACACCACCTAACCCACTTTTCCTGACAGTGGGTTTAAGCGACGATATAGAATTATATTTATATTTAAATTTTAGATATAAACAACAGAATTGTCTCTGTTAATAAATTCCATACTATTAATAATATTGCAATTGGATTTAACGTAAAATTACATCAATAACTATCGTACAAATTTTTAAAATGTAGAAGCGCCGCAGAATTTCTGCAGAGGGCAGAATTTTTGCTTAATTTCTGTAAAAGGACGACCGTCCGTGTAGAAATTTCCCTAACAGTTCCTATTAATAATGGGGCTTTGTTAGGGGCCCCTACAGCTTACCTTTATTAGGGTTGCCCCCATCAGGACCTATTACGGTCCGAATATGGCAAACCTTTTAATTGATATGACGTCCATAATAAGGCCCCTATCACCGATGAAAATTTTAGTGAATGATTGTTCTCGTTTTAAGTTGATAGC
Source organism: Belonocnema kinseyi (assembly GCF_010883055.1). NCBI lineage: Eukaryota > Metazoa > Arthropoda > Insecta > Hymenoptera > Cynipidae > Belonocnema > Belonocnema kinseyi. The sequence continues at coordinate 65,105,434 of NC_046664.1, forward strand.
GGTAAGTACTCAGATTAAAATAAACCTTTCAGCAGATTAGCAAAAAAAGAACGTTGTGAATGACGTTCATAGGTTAGGTCATTGTGTCACACGCGTGCCACATGTGAAAAAATGATGATGTTTATATTTATTCAACTTTAATCATATGAATTGTATATTATTTGTGCGAATTATCTAAAAGAATTGTAAATGTAAATCTAACATTTAATTATCAAGAATTGTAAAGTGTTTCTTGTAACCGTAACAGTGTAAGCTGCTCTTAAGAAGAAGGTCAAAATGTAAAAATCACTTTGCATTTATTGTGCTGTCTTAACTGTAGTCTACGCCGATAACATAATTTAGATTTCTTCATAGTATTCGTTAAAGTGACATGATAATTCGTAATTACAGCATCCCGGAAATGTACAGAAAAGCGACTGTACTTGGAAGATCGGTAGATATAACTTGGTTTTCAGTAAAATATTTTTGCACAAATATTTATTGCACAAAAGGCCCTATTGGGGCCCTAACGAGGCCCCCTAACATTAATTGGGAAATAATAAGGACTCTTGTTAAGGGCCTGAACAAATTTCCTTTGACGGCCCTTAACAATTTTGCGTAACCAAACTAGTACGGTCTCTAACAATTTGCCCCATGCGGACTCTAATAAAAATAGGGAAACCCCAGGAGGCCCTCAACAATACCCCATTAAGATTTCTACACGGGAGAAGGCGCTTGTCAAATATAAGATAATATTTTTAGCATAAGACATTTTTCGCCTGTGTTTTATAAATCCTGCTTTTTATTAGAGAAATTCTGCGTAAATTATGCGAAAATTATTTTTAAACATAGTAATTTATATCTCGTCCGTGAAATCGATACTTTGAAAAATATTGAAAATAGCTTATTGGAAAGTATTCATAGTTAATTGATGACAATTGGTAATATTACGAACGAATGGCACACGTTTTATAGTCACCATTTAACGTTAATATTTTTTTTCAACCATCGACTCATAAAGTAGTCCGATCCATTCTGGAGGTCTCTCGATTGTAAATCGTCGCCGGTCTTCGACGCCAGGTTCATCATGATTCGCAGCAAAGAGAATCGCCGGCACAAAACGATATATATAAAAAGAAAACGAAAACAACAAAAAAAAGAAGAAGAAGGGTTATCAATGCTCGATTGAGTTTCTGGTTTGGCTTCTCATGACTCAGTCCATCGAAGCGACTGTATCTTACACAGCATGTATCTTTTCTGAAAGTGTAGACGCTTTATTAGCATTCGTCGATGCATAAATGCCTAAAAATAAAAATAAACCACTTTTGCGAGATTTGCATTGCTTGTTGATTTTTCAAATTAACACTTCTCACCTAAGCGCATTCAAATCGAATCTGTTCCAAACAGACGAGATTTTAAAGAGTTAATTAATTCGAGAGCTGATTTTATAATAATTACTATTATAGTAGCAACAAACTGACATTAATCTATTGAATATATTTTTTTTAGAACCCTCTGATAAACTTTACAAATTTATTTAGGTATTATTTCAAGTTTAAAAACATTTTAATAATACGCGTTATTTATTAATTTTGATTATTCTATTTTTCATTATAATTTCCTAAAGCAGGAAACATGCTTCTTGTAGAAATTTAATTATATAAAAGTTTGCGATCGATATCAATTGATTCAGGCATAATTTTGTTTGATTAGTTTTTATGTGTCGCGTATTCTTTTCCCCTGACTGAGGGAATGACAAAAAAGTTTGACGTTGAATTCTTAAATTCAAAGGCATGTAAGTTAAAAACTGATTTCTTTATTGATAGGATCGTTTGGTATGAATAGAAATATAGCATATCATTAAGCAGAAATAATTTTTATTGATTAAACTGATAATTAATGTAAATTTCTCTGATATATAATGTTCTTCATAATGAATTGGATTTTATTGCTAACCTTCAATAAAAAGTCCATTAATTCAGGTTTCATGGGAACTGTTAAGGCTATTTAAAGCTAAGCGACTTTTAATTTTAACCATCCTTTTCTCTTTTTTTATTTTTCTCTGTTTTTCGCTTTTGACAGTCATGCAAATCTCAATTTCAGATTATCGATAGAAAGATGAGAATCATCCTTGTAAGCGCTTGTCAGTCTATAAATACACTTTTAACTGATTGCACTGCAGAAAAAAGAAAAAAAAAGCTGTCATAAAATCCACAGTTAATATTATATTAAATACAAAATAATTTGCATAATAAAAATATTGTACAACGAAAATTAAAATGTAATATAATATCGGCATTTTATAGAAATAAGATTCGTTCTTAAGGCACGATTTTTCAATCACGTCTTTACATCTTTTTGCGTCCACAAACCAAGATTATTTGAAGGTCGTTTTTTTTACAATGGCTCATTATTACATATATATGCGTGTTTAAGCTTGATCTAATTTTTCACAATTACACAATCATTTTGCAGTTTAACTAATTTTTTTAAAGCCCTCATTGGCGTCACGTTTTCTATTGAAAGAGGCTTATTTCCTTTCCTTGTTACCGTGAACGTCTATTTATAGTTCTTTCGGGTTTTTAAATTAGATCGAGTGATAACGCGTGAGCTTTTGTCAATAGAAAGTGTCACGATAGCGGAATATTTTTCAGAAAATCATGCGCGTCAGGATATCATGTTTGAGAAAATCCAGACTTTATTAATGTTATAAATCTCCCCTTTTCATCGCAAAAATGATAACGTATTGGTTATTTTTTTAAATTTAAATTTTATATCATAAATTTGCTTGTAATATATACTCCTTAATTTTCGATTTACTTTAACAAATCATTATTATCTTCCTAAAACTGTACTTGTTAGCCTAAATAAAAAATGCTATTTGACACAAATTGTATTGAATAGGTCGATTCAAAGTTCAGATATCTAGACTGAAATAATGAATGTCTGGAAGAGGTATAATTAACATTTCAAACACTGGTATTCGCTAGAAAAATATTGCGTTCTAAAAAGTCCCATTGCAGGTTACATAGATAGACCTTAAATTTACATTATTCAAATATTTTTTTCAGATTTTCAGTGGTTTTTACAAATAGAAAAGATGACTTAAGATTGCTTTCTGAGCAAAGAATTTCTAAAAAGCTTAAAAATGATGTAAAAACGAAAAAAGTTAAACGCAGAAACTCCACTGCCAATTTTAATGTGTTTGAAAGATATTTACTTTTATAGAAAGATTAAGAAAACTTGCATTCTAAGGTTACAACTGGACATTTGCAATTTAAATTATTATAGACAATAAACATTAATTTTATATAAAATGCTGAAATTGCTTAAGAATCTAAATCATTTCTCCCGCGTACCAAAATTTTAGAATTATTGGAATTTTAGTGCATTATTTCAAAATTGGGTATAAGAAAGTCAAGGAATTTAGATATGCTTTTCAAATTATAATTTAGAATCGTTTTAGAACGTATGCCAAACATTTTATCAAGAAAGGGGGACAGTTATTTCTTCTTAAATTCGTTTTCTTAAATAAATGAATATAATTAATTTTTTCCTTGTTTTATGCTGACAATGGGTTTAATCATTGTTACGAAATCTGTGAAAAAATGTCAGAATGTTGTAAATGAACGAAATGGCGTACATTTTCCTGAAAATCAAGACTTTTAGTTATTTTTGAAAAAATAAATATGAGATACGGAAAAAATTCTAAAAACAAAATTTTTGCTTCCGAAGAGTTCTACAAAAAGTTCATCTACCGCAAAAAATGAAAATACAAAAAATGTACAGAATTCCTGACAATAAAACCAAGAATCCAACGACCAAATTTGGACAACCACCATAATATGGATACTATTGCAATTTTTAAAAATATACAAATTTTCCTAAAAAAGAAAGGAAAATTAGAAGGCAACAAACTACATCACCTTCCGTCTCTTTTTATTTCTTTAGTATTTTTAATTTTAATTTTTATTATTATCAAATCATTATAAAAATACATTTGTAAAAAAATAATTACCAACGTTTCGGCACTCATACAGCACCCTTATTAAGGCAAAAAAGTAAAAAGTAAAAAATAAAAATTCGAGCAGGCAGGAACAGCAACGTAACCAGGATGCTCTCTGCCTGACACCCGAGAATCAAGTGAGGGTCCAAATGCCAACCCATCACACGCATACCTGAAATATCCGGTGAAGGTCAAAAGGCAAAAAGCTATTCCTACCTGCTCGAACTTTTACATTTTATTTTTTTGTTTGTCTTGATAAATTTTTTTGTCTCAAAAATTTTCAAAATGCGCTCACTTTTTGAATTTTTATCAAAAATGGCTGGTTAACGAACTCGTTCTTTCTTTTAGAACCTAAAAAAGTGGGCCAAAGATGGATTTGATCCGTTCATTTTTTCGAGAGTTATCGTGTTTACGGACGGGCGGACAGACAAACAGACAGACGCCATCGTAAAAACTTGATTTTCGGATTCAGGGGGTCTCGGAACGTGGAGATCCGTTGAAAAATTGTAATGTCAGATTTCCGAAAATTCTAATACTTTCTCAATCATAAATGATGAGAATGTAAAAAAGTAAATTTTTTGAAAACCTACACATGAGACGAAAAAGAAATTAAAAACCACAAGTTGAAATGCACATTTTTTGTTCAGTCATCATTTTACCTATTTGGCACATGTTAACCGCAAAATGTAATTTTTTATTTTTCATTCTTTTTTTATTTTGGAAAATTTTCAATTTTTTAAGAAAAATCAAAAAGGTGTTTAAACAATCTTGTAGGGCATTGGAATAGAAACATTTTCCAACAGTAAACTATATTACAAGACAAGTTATAGAAGTAAACTATAATGTATATTTAAAAATTAAATTAATTTATGTTGCTACTGTACTTACTAAAGAAAAATCTTAATTCAACTTTCCAAGTATTACTATAGAAATGAATGGAAAGCTGAATTTCATAACCTCAAAACGAACATAGCACTCATGTTCTGTAGCAAATGTTTTCGTCTCGACATACATATCGCCACATAATGAAGACACTATTCACTGGGAAACTACACAAAAGTATATAAACTGGAAAATATTACTAGCCTGTATTTTAAAATTTTTTTACGCTCGTAGAAAGAAAAATGATGCAAGCTGACAAATGTAAACGATGCAAACGAGACCTGAGCGCGGATTGGCGCGAGTCCACCATTAGCCGCGATCACGTGATCACGGCTTCGATTTCGACTTCACTAATTAAATAGTTAATTAAACTACTAAATAATAGTAAAATATAATCCCCTAATTGGAAATAGTGAAATTATCACTATTTTTACAGTAGAAGACCACTAATTCAATAGTGAAAAGCCAAAAAATCACTATTTCAAATTTAGAGAGTGCGTTATTTGGCTTAAAATGTTGATTTTCGTGTGTTTTTTGAAATTTGTTAATGCTATAACTGTGGTAAATTTTGGTTTTATAAAAAGAAGTCATTAGGATAAATTGTTCGTCTGATTGAATACTATGAATATCCGTGCAGACGATTTTTGAATTTAAGAAAAAAGTGGTCTCAAACATTTTCAAAATACGCTCGCTTTTTGATTTTTCACCCAAAATGTTTGGCTAACGTTTTTTGGATTTAGGGGGTCTCAAAACGTGGACATTTGATCAGAACGGGGGGGGGGGAGGTTAAATTTTAACCAAATCTAATACCTTCTCTTGATGAGAATGTAAAAAGTTTAAAATATACAAAATCGCGAATTTATTCTAATAATCTAAGATTAAATGTTTCTAAATGTGCGTTATTTGAAAAAAGAGTTCCAAAATAAGGTCCAAAACAAAATTGTTCCTTTTGGAATAATTCTACAAAGAAACCCTCTTCCATTTGTAAAAAAAAAACAGTGCGAAATATCGAAAAATGTTAAAGAAACTTTTTCTTAAACTTCCAGGAGAATCAACTTTTATTTTGCACTTTGCACCTTAAAATGCCTGTCTGGATTTTTAACGTAAACCTCAAATATATTTAGCTAACTGAAAGGGTTTACGACAGAAACATATTAGTGCCAAGAAAAAAGATGTTCAGAAGTTTATAAAAACATTCTCAAAGTCCGAAATATTTTTTAAATAAAAAATGAGAAAGCACATTTTGAGAGTTGATAGAGCTCTATAGATCTAGAAAAAAGTTAATACTTTGCGAGAAAAATATTGTCAAAAATCGACCTCTGTCATAATCATATGGAAGTGCCACAACATTTTTTTTCTGTCTGATTAACATTAAATATATCAGTAGAACACTGAAAAAAGTACACGACAACTGGATGCCTTAAAGTGAAAAATTACAATTTCTTCATTTTTTTTGTTTTGACAATTTGTTTCAAGATGCGAGTTATTGAATAATTAGGAGCGCTATTCGATTCAACTAGAAAAATTACATAAAGGCTATTTATTTCTCTATTTGTTGATTTAATGTAATTTTTCCGCAGAATCGATTGGCGCTATTAGTTTTTACTGTGTCTCGAATATTTAAACATACTTCAAATACAATCTTTTTGAATAATTTTGAAATCAATTTTTTCTTACCACAGTGCGCGTTAGAATTGTAGAGTATTTTTAAGCCAATAAAACGTGTTTTGAAGAGACTGGTACTTACATGGTTATACCGTGACACCCTTCAGTAATCAAGATATTTTTAGAATTTTGTTTGTCTGGATCTAGGATCAAAATTTGTACCAAAAAGTAGTAAAATTTCTCAAATTTATATCTAATACAAGGATTAAAAAGCATATATTTACTATGTTATAAAAAAATGTAGTAATATTCATATTTCCAATTTTTTGTAATTATATGTAAATGTAACGAAACACAGGGCTAAGTGAGACATATGAAGTAAAAGGCGTAGGGCACTGGCTTTTTATTCAAAGCAAAAAAAGCAAGTCATCGAAAGAACGCCGATTTGTTGTTGCTTTGGATTTCCACAAAAATGAGACACCGAAGAATGAGAATGCAGCTATGTGCCTGTAATAGTTTTACATTTTAAGTATTCTCATTTTGAGAAAATACAATCTTATTTCGAGATCATAAAAAAATGAGCTGCAAGAAATATAATCCCGCTGTTTTTCTATGTGTCTGTGCCCGTTTTTCAACAAGAAAAAACAATATATATACTTGAAATCGTAGGCCTTTTTATTACCAAGTTTGATCCTAGGGTAGAATCTAAGGACGGGGCATCAGATTTCAAGATTTCAATTACTCCAAAAATTTCAAAAGATTCCAAACCTTTCAAAATGTTTCGAAATATGTCAAGTATTTCAGAGTTTTTACAATGATTTCAAATATTGTAAACATTTCAAAATATTTCACAAAAATTTCAATATATCTCAAAAATTTTACAATGATTCCAAACATTTCAAAAGATTTCAATACATTGAAAAGATTTTATAATGACTTCACAACATTTCTCAAAGATGTCAAATATTTCATAAGATTTCACACATTTCACAAATATTTCAAATGTTACATACGATTTCAAAAGATTTCACAAATATTTCAAAGATTTTACAATCACTTTAAAACATTCCACAAAGGTTTCAAATATTTCATAAGATTTTGAATATTTCACAAATGTTTCAATTATTTCATTACATTTAAAAAGATTTCACAAATATTTCAAAAGATTTTTAAGATTTCACAAAGAATTGAAAGATTCCAAAAGATTTGAAAGGTTTAATCAGAATTTCAAAAGATTTCACAGATTTCACAATATTTTCAAAGGTTTCATAAATATTTCAAAATGTTTCAGCAGAATTTTTGTATCTTTCTTGCTGTTATGGGAAAGCAAATTTCAACTTAACATTATATGTAGAAAGTAAGGAACTTAAGTAAAGCAGGAAAAATAGGCGTTCCCATAATTTCCGATTTTCCGACACGACGGTAGTGTATGTTAAATGCATTAGAGTCAACGTTCCACTGACTTGACTGTAGAATTGTAGAATTGTAGAAATTGAAGGTATGAAGAAGAACCGGAGAAAATCCCGGCCGGCAGCGGAATCCCACGTGGGGTTGTGCGACCACCATGGATCCGTTTCTCGCATGGATCATTATTTCAGCATTCAAGGATACGGCGTTAGTGTGGCTTATACTAACTGCCTGTGTTTATCACGACTATATTTAGCTCGGCTATTGCTTGCCAACCGACAGACGGAACGAAAGGACGAGCAAATGAAGCAGCGGCTGGTTGCTCGTTGTTGCTTGTTGCCTTGTTGGTTGCACCATACGGACCAACCCAAGCTGAAGCTGTATCACCCGTTCTTCCCATGATCGTCCCATTCGATCTCATCCCATACCCATGCCATATACTCAAAGAATTTTTCAGTACCATTAATGTCAAAATGGCTTTACTCTCTAAATATGAATTCATAATAGAGCGAAGCCGCTTACCATTTGCTTTAGTCATCATTTCTACTATTATTTAGATTCATGAGTCAAATTTTGCCAACCGACTCAAATTGTGATCGAGTCGTAAAAATCCTAATCCACTCAACGCGTAAGTCACGAGTAGAATTTTCGAAACCGACTCAAGTTGTGATTAAATCAAAAAAATCATAATCGACTCAACAATTGAGTCAAAATTTCCGGACCGAGTCAAGCGTTTACAGAATCGACTCAACAGATTCGATTTAGTTGAATTTGATTAATTAAGCAAATTGATTTTTGGCATCGAAACATTGACATAACATCATACTGAAAAACGGGTTATAATAATTTTCTCAATGACATTTTTAAAAAAATATTTATTTGACATTTGTTGTTTTTTAAAACTTTTTTGTAATATCTCTCAATTTTTATCCAATATTAATAAGGGGCCGTTAAAAAAATATGTAAACATTTTTCCGTAAAGCTCGAGGTCAGATCAGATTAGTTTAGGAGTGTGAGCTTAAACATGATTTAAATTTCAAATAAGAAGTCGCGAAAAAAAATATAATTAAAATAACAATAAAAATAAAAATTATATTGCACGCGAGCAAAATATTAAAGTTCGAGTCTACCTGGAGCATACCTTGTCTCATTTCAGTATAATTTCCACAGATTTAGGAAAATGTGTATCCACGTGAATTCTAGCCCGACCCTCCTGGACCCCCCGTGGACAAGCGTGGAATTTTACCATACCTCCCCGCCCCCGTAAAGTGTCCACGTAGTATATGGATGGCCGCTTATGTATTTTTTGAACGGCCCTAAAAATTGGCTCATGCTGTTCTTCAAACATTCTCTAATTCTACTCACTGCAGCCTGTTAAAAATAATTTGTTTATTAAACAAATTCTAAACAATTTATTTTCATCAATATTCATTGATTATAATTAAAGAAAATATTTAACAGTATAAAATGAACCTTTCTTCATTAAAATTGAATAAAAATCTTAATTATTGAACAGGGATGTTGCATGATTAGGGGCCATCCATATACCACGTGGACAATTTTTCACCACTTTTGACCCCCCCCCCTCGTGGACAGCCGTGGAATTTGCCCCCCCCCCCGTACTTTGTCCACGTGGGCGTATTTTATGAAAATATAGATATTATTAATCTTCAAAATGTCCGGGAGGTCGCGACAATTTCACGGACGTTATTTAAGTAGTTACCAAAATTTCAGATTCAGCTAACAGCTGTTGGTGCATTTTGCAACAATTCATCGTTAAACTGGTCGGAAATTCGAATGAAAAAACGTCATTTTAGTACTCTTCAAACCCAGGGGGAATGATTGTTTGGATGTTAAAAACCAACAATAAGTTTGACTGGCAACTCTTTAGTGGTGCCAAAGTTAACTAACAGACTGTGAAACATGTCAAAAATTCGAGTGAAAAAACGTAATTTTAGTACTCTTGAAACCCATTGGGGATGATTTTTTAGGTGCAAACAACTACCAAGAAGTTTGACTGGCAGCTCCTGAGTGGTGCCATAGTTGACTGGCAGGCTGTCAAACAAGCCAAAAATTCAAGTCAAGAAACGTGATTTTAGTACTCTTGAAACCCATTGATGCGAGCTGTGAATTTGCATAAAAAGTGAGATTTTCGTAGTTTCTGTTTTTAAAAACATATTATTTTTATAGAAGTGTCCTATAGATTAAAGTTTTAGTTAATGAAAAGGACAAAACTTTCATCCGGTTACTGATTAAAATGTCAGTCAACTGTGGCAGTACTCAAGAGCTGCCAGTCAAATTCTTTGTTAGTTGTTTGCACCAAAACAATCATCCTCGATGGGTTTGAAGAGTACTAAAATGATGTCTTTTCACTCGAATTTTTGACATGTTTGAAAGTTTCACAGTTAACTTTGGCACCACTCAGGAGCTACCAGTCAAATTCTTTGCTAGTTGTTTGCACCAAAACTATCATCCTCAATGGGTTTGAAGAATACTAAAATGACGTTTTTTCACTTGAATTTTTGACATGCTTGACAGTTTCCCAATTAATTTTGGCACCACTCAAGAGCTAATAGTCAAATTCTTTGTTAGTTGTTTGCACTAAAACAATCATCCTCAATGGGTTTGAGGGGTACTAAAATGACGTTTTTTCACTCGAATTTTTTACATGTTTGACAGTTTTCCAGTTAACTTTGGCACCACTCAGGAGCTGCCAGTCAAATAAAAAGAAAAATTATATTGTGCGTGAGCACAATATAAAAATTGGAGTATACCTAGAATATACCTTGTCTCATTTCAGTATATTTTTTCACAGATTTAGGGAAATGTGTATCCACGTGGATTCTAGCTCGACCTCCCCCCGGCCCCCCTCGTGGACAAGCGTGGAATTTTGCCATGCCCCCCCCCCCCTAAAGTGTCCACGTGGTATATAGATGGCCCCTTACCACAATAGGAGTTTGCAATAACACATTCTGCTCTTGAAATTGATGAATAAAAAATGTGATTTAAATAATAATTTATTTTGGAGAAAATTGGATAATAAATAAAGAATATAATAATGATAATAATAATATTTTTTTAGGAGCCTCGGTGGCTCAGTTAGTTAGACACTCGGACTTCACCTTAGAAGTCCGGGGTTCGATCCCTGAGCCGGTACCTCTAGAAATTTTTCAATGTACCTTTGCCGAGGTTCTGGTGGTTCGGAACCCAGCTTAAGCTGTAGGTCCCCCTATCGTGTACTTGACTGCAACCCAGTCCGTCAATGATGGGGTAAAAACCAGGCTTTGTCCAATATGTCTGGGCAGACTGCTCTCATCAGATCACTTGATTGCATTATAAAAATGCGTCCGTGACTGATGATATATACCGGGACAGCCACGTGCAAAAATTATCAAATAAAAAATCCAACTCTAACCAAAAATGCCTTCGACATGTTGAGCAGTATAAGCCTGTGATAACATTTCAACACTGAAATGTTTTTTCTTTTATAATAATAATAAATATTGACTCTTGTTTAATTGTTCCTCCTCGGATAAGAACACAGTGGAATTATTTTCGAAGTCATTTTAACATATAAATATTTATCAAAAGTACCATTAAAATAATTTTTCGATGTCCATTCTCTTCAGGCATATTTTATCGGATTTTAATTTTCTCTTCCGGCACATTTTTCTCTTATAGGGAGATATGTATCTAACCTCATTTTATTCACATGAATCGTAGTATTATATGTGGGAGGTTAAAAGGGATTGTCATATTTCTTCCCGGGTCAAATCCCAAAAATTCTTTTTCAGGAGGAAAAATCACGAGTTGATCATTGAGTCATTGATTTGACGTTTGACGAAAAAGAATATACTTCATTTTCCCCATAGAGACTGTTATAAAGACTATTTATCGAAATTGTTGAAAAACCTTGAACCATTCCTCTGTTCATTTACATTTCTGGATTTAACCTTTCGTACAAATCAGAATAAACAAAATGTTTGAACAAAATGTGATATTTCAATTCACAGATTGAATATATTTGTCTCTAATGGGCCGGGGATATTGGTGTAGGGAAACCTATTTTTCTCTGGTACTCCATTTTATGTACTTTGTTACAAAGATAGTTTATTTTTAAATTATGTTTCTTATATAATCTTTTCTGAAATTTTCAAACAGAGACATTAAGCTTTATAAATTTTGTCTCCATTCCGAAAGGCTCGGTTTCTTAATCACCTACACAAACAAAGTTTCGTTTTCATTGTTAAACAAAACCAAACCTTATCGGGCCCGATAGATGTCTTTTTTTAATAAAGCATTTAAGAATGAGTGAAAATCCACTAAAAATTGCAGAATCTGTAGACTAATTTAAGAGGAAGTAAAATTGAGTAAAAATGATGAAACATTGATTTTTTATTTGTATAACCTTTTATCATTATCTTTTAGCATGGTGTGAAATTTCACTGAAAATCAGTTACCTACTTCTGGGTATTTGAATCAGTAAAGTTGCATTGAGATTATGCGATTATTCACTCAAATTTCAGTCATAAATACTTAACTCGCTTTTTTCACCGACGAAAACGAGTTAAGCATGGCTGAAATTTGATTGAATAATTACTGATTCCCATGATTCTCAGTGAAATTTCACTGACTCGAATTAAGTGAGGAGTACACACAAAAAGCTAGGCCAACTTTTTTGCTTATAAGTTTTTTCGGGTTTAACTGTAATTTTGTTTTGTTTAAAAATTCTATTTAAGTCTGTTTTGACTCAAAAATGTTGCGCCTCAATTTTGAGTAACTATCCGACTTGAAATTAGCCCAGTTTTTTTCTCTGCAGGAATCAGATTTTCTTTTTTCATTGAAAATAAAGTTTATCTGTGTATAATATAAAAGAACTGTTACCATTGGAAAGTCACGAATTCTATAAACAAAGAAGTCAAAAAAGTTACACAAACAAGAGATTCTGCACACAACATAAAGTAAAAATAATGTTGATGAACAGTGAGAAATATTTTACACAAAAAATCTAAAGAAGGTGAATCTGCCAAAACATTTTATATATAATACCAAATTATTTAGGTCCCGGAAGCTGGAATTACAACATTGTCATATTGATGTGGGCACTATGCCATAATTTAGTGCTTATTTAGTGCTAATTTATGCTGCAGAAAAAAATTTTGTGCCCGGTAATTTTGGCCAAAAACATGTAGTAATGCTAGCTTCAGGTGACTCTGGTATGCGAAACTCGGAAACTATTAGTGATATCAAGATCTGCTTTTCGCAGGAATTTCCGAGTTTCACAACACCAGTCACCTGAAGCCAGCATTACCACACGTTTTTGGTAAAAAAAGTGCCCGGATTTTTTCCATAGCACAAATCCAGAGCACTTTATTAGCACTAAATTCCTGCGCAAAGGAGAATTTGATACCACTAATAGTTTCCGAGTTTCGCATACCAGAGTCACCTGAAGCCAGCACTACTACACGTTTTTGGTAAAAAAAATGCCCGGATTTTTTGCAAGGCATAAATCCAGAGCACTTAATTAACACTAAATTCCTGCGCAAAGCAGATCTTGATATCACTAATAGTTTCCGAGTTTCGCATACCAGAGTCACCTGAAGCTAGCATTACTGCATTTTTTTGATCAAGATTACCGGGCACAAAATTTAGTTTTTGCAGAATATATTAGCACTTAATTAACACTAAATTCCTACACAAAGCAGATCTTGATACCACTAATAGTTTCTGAGTTTCATAACACTAGTCACCTGAAGCCAGCAATACCACACGTTTTTGGTCAAATTAAAAGTGCCCGGATTTTTTGAATACAACAATTCCAGAGCACTTAATTAGCACTAAATTCGTGCGCAAAGGAGAATTTGATACCACTAATAGTTTCCGAGTTTCGCATACCAGAGACACCTGAAGCCAGCACCACTACACGTTTTTGGTAAAAAAAAGTGCCCGGATTTTTTGCAAGGCATAAATCCAGAGCACTTAATTAGCACTAAATTCCTGCGCAGAGCTGATCTTGATACCACTAATAGTTTCCAAGTTTCGCATACCAGAGTCACCTGAAGCTAGTATTACTACATGTTTTTGATCAAAATTACCGGGCACAAAATTTAGTTTTTGCAGAATATATTAGCACTTAATTAGCACTAAATTCCTGCTCAAAGCAGATCTTGATACCACTAACAGTTTCCTAGTTTCGCATGCCAAAGTCACCTGAAGCCAGCATTACTACACGTTTTTAGTAAAAAAAGAAAGTGCCCAGATTTTTTGCAAGGCATAAATCCAGAGCACTTAATTGGCACTAAATTCCTGCGCAAAGGAGAATTTGATACCACTAATAGTTTCCGAGTTTCGCATACCGGAGTTGTGGCTTCAGCTGAAGCTAGCATTACTACATGTTTTTGTCCAAAATTACCGGGCACAAAATTCTTTTCTGCAGCATAAATTAGCACTAAATAAGCAATAAATTATAGCATAGTGCCCACATCCATATGACAATGTTGTAATTCCAGCTTCCGGGACCTAAATTATTTTACATGTTTAGAATCTATTTTCTCATAATCTTATTTTCATGTGCGAATTTAAATAACATATGAGTACTGCGATGATTCTAATAATATATTTATATGTATATTTTTTATAATTATAGGTGACTACAAATACTATATAACTACATCCTATTATAATAGGTTACTAAGAATGGATGATTCAGTATACAAAATAATTTTTATGTAAGTTCTCATTGACCACTTCGATTAGTTTTTATTCCCCACCATAATTCCAAAGTAAAAATTAAACATAATTTTTATCCAAAAATTGATTTTAAAAAATTGTAGAATTGACATCAATGTAGTTATCAGGTTTTTGTAGCGTTTTAATGAATTTTCAGAGAAAAATTATATTTTCTTTTACTGTGCTCATAGGAAATAAATGTGGTGATTAATAATTAAGATCCAGGACCGACACATATCAATAAAGGGATTTTCTTATTATTGCGGCAACACGGGGCTAAGCGAAACATTTGGGGTAAAGCGGGTCACCCACTTTTCCTTCAAAGAAAGCAATAGCAAATCTTAAAATGCAAAAATTACGTGTGTCCCACTTTACCCTGCAGAAACTCCACCCATTCCCCAACCAGAAAACTCAATATAATTCATGAAATTAAACATTTCGTGTGTCCTGCTTGGCCCTGTTTTTATACGGTATGTAACCTCGAAATTTAGTGAAGCGTGTACATTCAATGTTTGATATATCTTTGTTTGCTACATTTAATTTAATTTGAAACCTAATCACTTACAGAAATGAGGGATAAGTTTAAAGTTTAAGCCACTATTGCACGCGACACGCGTATAATAATTGCGCAGTCGCAGCTTTGTAATTTTATGAAAAGTTGCGTTCGATTCACAATACACGTGTGTCTTTTTTTGCAAATCACCGTCCCATTGATCACAGATAATAGTCATGAGGTATGAATCATACTAAAAATAAAAATCACGAGGATTTCCGTGAACGCCATATTTTCCCTGTTATCGTTGCAGGTACATAAAACCTGTAATGCCTAATGCCTATCCTATTCCTCTATGGCTGTGCGCGGAGAGCGCGCGCAATTTCAACGTGGCAGTCTGATTGTCACGTTTAATTTTTTTCTCGCGCCGTATCTTATTCTATTGGATGTTTCACCATTCAAGGATATGGCGCTCGACTATCGCTATTTGTCCGACGGGCTATAAATAGACGCTGTTGATTTATGAATAAATGAAAGCTCGGGCTTGTGTGGGCCTCCTCGTGCGTTTCCGTGCAATTGCTTGTGAAAACTTGCGCGCGCACATGCGCACATTGCAGTGCAATTGTGTGCGTGCACATTAACAATATGTATAATATGAGCATGTGTTTTCGTTTATGTTTCCGTGAATGTGTACATATATGAGATAACATACATTGAAAAAGAGCCAGTGCCTCTCCAGGCCTCCACTTTTATTCCGGGTCTAGTGGAGTGGTATGGAGTATACGTATGGCGTGACACCGCCGAGGTGTGGGTATTACGACATGCAGCGTATGACGCGCTTGCTTTGGTTTCTGATCTCAGCACGTGGAATATTGAAATTTGGGTTTTCATTTTCTCGTGAAAAACGGTTTTGCACACAGAAAATACTGGGGTTTCCATTAGAAGCCATTTTTGGTTCCAAAGGAGCTGCAACAAAAATGAACCCCACTAGCTGAATAGGAACCCAAAACGATAAATGAGCTCTAAATGATACCACACTTGGGGTTCTAAATGATCCCAATTGCAATTTAGCCTATTTATACAGAACCTATTTTTCGCTTTGCCCACTTCGACGTTTTGTTTAATTAATAACATAATTTTTACCTGAAAGCATACATGTACTCGAACTCTGATCGACATAACTTAATGAAGTTAATTAAATCACTAAATATTACCGCAATTATAATAGATATAATGAGTTGATAAATATAATTTGCAGGTTATGTCACAAAGTTATCAATATAAAGGCATTTTCATATGCAAGAAACTTTCCGCCTCAAGTCATCGGTCAATAACTGTAAATCGATCCCTAACTTCGCAGCCCTACTTTGCAAGCGTCTGTTGCGCTCTAAATGAACCCTTTTGGCACTCTGCAGGTATCTATTGGAGCTCAAGTTCTAAATGATACCAACTTTTATTTGACCCGCAACTTCAGTGAACCCCCAGTTTTTTCTGTGCAGGCGCCTATGTGGAAATAGACGACAGTTCCGGTATGACCCAGTACAGATTGCCGGAGTCCCAGTACTGGTTCTGTACTGTAATATGTGGAACTATGGGACTATAAAAAAATATTAATTATTTGGTGTCGATCTTGATAGAGGCCTTCTGAGCGTGCGTTATAAGAATGTGTTTAAAAAATGATCATTTTCATACATTTGATATTAGTGTGTGTTTCACTTGTTTTCTATGCTCTTCGGCGTGTTCTTCATCTCAAAAAATTCTAACAGTTTTTTAATGAAGGTTCTCTAGGAAATAATTTAGATCTAGTACCCCCGTTTTCAAAAAACAATTTACAAACCTACAGAAATGTCGGGAAGCATACTAAGTTTTTGAAAAACTGGCTTTTTTTCTTTCAAATTATCTTTTTTCAAGCATGTCAAATTTTTTTCTACGGTATTTCTATGGGCAAAACAGTCGAGAATACCTGAAATAATTATTCCTAGATTATTTCCTAGAGAAAGTTCTTTAAAGAACTGTCAGCATTTTTAGAGACGAGGTAGACCCCGAACAACATAAAAAAAATTGAAACACGCAATAATATAAAATCTATGAAAATGATTATTTTTTTAACACATTCTCATAACTCGCGCTCAGAAGTCCTTAATCAATCGATACCAAATAATTTATACTTTTTTAGGGTTCCAATACACTACATTTTCACGTAGTTCCAAATTCGAATTCTAAATTTTGTTTTTTCGACCCACACTATTGTCTACATGGAGTGGTTCGCGAAAAACGAAAATAAAGAAAGACATTTTAAGACTTTTCAAGGGATTGAGAACAAAATATATCCAAAAAAGTTTAAAAATTTTAATTCACGGAAATTTTTTATTTTATTAAATATACGAAGGTTCTAGTAGTGGCCAAGCGATGTTAGTGCATTATAATATCCTAAAAAGTTCCGGAACCTGCTTGTACGTTATCAAATTGCGCTTTATTTAAATACAGAGGTTTTTGCGATATCATTGTACGATATCTTTTTCTCCGTGTTGAGGCTTAATCAAAGTCTCGAATTAAGTCTGATTATTGTCCTTATTTAAGACTGATTTCTGCTCTTTAAAACTGTCAATTAATGTTGCAAACTAATGCCATATTAGAAAGTTGTGTGCATTTTTAATTTAAGATGAAAACAATTATGAAAACTTGACAAGTAAAATCCTATCACCTGCAAGTGAGAAGTATAATTTATTCATTCCAAATTTAAATCTCTGTTTTCACTTTGCTTGAACCGTCAAACTATGATTATGAACTTTCATGTCAAAAACAATCGACAATTTATATTGCTCTCTTAATTTAAAACCTTTGAGCAAATTAGAACTCGAAATGAGACCTTGAAAACATCTGACGCAACAAGCATAAGTCCAGTCTTTCAATGTTTAGAAAAGTTATAAAAGTAATGTCTTGAGATTTGATGGTATTCCATAGGATTTCAAGGAATTATATGGATTTCACCATCATTTCAAGGTTTTCATGGGATTCCAAGGGATACCATAAATTACTTCAAAAATACTTTGAACCGTTGGGAATGTTTTAATGTGGATCAAAGTTTTTGTGGTTTTTTTTAATCCCATGAAAACGTCGGATTAAGAAATTTCAAGCGTTTCCGGTGAGTAACCAGAATTCCAATTCCAAAAGATTGTCAAAGGCTTTTCAAGAATTATAAGAGATTTCACCAACAATTATAGGTTTTCGTGGAATGTTAAGCGATCCCATGAAATTCTTTAAAAATTCTTGGAAGCCTTTGGACTGTTTTAATATCTCTTAACGTTTTTTTATTTTTGTGAAATCCCTAGAAAACCTTAAAGAGTTTTTGAAATCCCTTGTAATTGCTTAAAATACTATGAAATACCATAAAATCTAAAAACATAACTTTAATTTTAAGGATTTTCAAGCGATTCCTCAGGTATTAAACCAAGTTTACGGAATTTTAAGAGACTGTCGAAGGATTTTCTAGTATTTTAACGTTCCTATAACATTTCTTAGGATTAAACCAAATTTCAAGGGATTTTAATCATTCTTCGTAGGATTTTATGAAATTTCAAGGATGTTCAAAATTCTTTAAGATTGTCACGAGGTTTCAAGGGATTTAAAGCAAACTCAAAAGGTTTCGGGCTATATTAATATATTTCAAAGGATTTTCAAGAGATCCTAATTATTATGATATTACAAAGTTTTAAAGGTATTTCAGGGGATTTTAAGGAATTCCAAGAACTTTCAAGATATCTTGAAGATTATATAATCGGTTTCAATATAATTAATGGTGTTTTAAAGGACTTCAAATATTTCATATGATTTCAAGTAATTTAAAGAATTTGCATGACTCTTGAAGCTTTTCATTTGTTGAGGTGTCAAAAGAATTAAAAAGCATTGGTAAATTTCCAAGATTTTTCCCTGGAATCAATGAAATTAGTTATACTTTTTATTTAATTCCAAAGGATTTCAAGAAATTTTAAAGTATTTTAAAGATCGCAAGGGATTTTAAAATAATCTAAAGGGATCAAGTATATTCTAAATACTCTAAAGGATTTCACAGGATTCTTTGCAAGACCATCTTTTTAAATTCCTTCAAATTTTTTGAATCTCGTGAAAACTATTTAAATTCTGTATAATCCTTTGAAGTCCCATGAAATTCCTTAAAATATTCTGTACGTGAATTGCAATATTTTTAGAACTATAATGGAGCGATTAAATTCTATTTTATTTATTTAAGAAAAACATCCTTTGAAATCCTCAAGCATATTTCGGAGGTGCGAAATTAATAAATTTAAATTACAGGCTTTCAATTTTAAAACCGTTGGTTGTACAAAATAATTTTTATTTCTGTCTTTTATGTTTCCTTTGTTCATGTTAGGTGGACTTGAAGTGGCAATTATCGATAAGACTTTGTACTTATTTTCCTTAAAATTCTTACACCATTATTGCATCACTGTGAAATTGACGAGAACAATAGTATAATTGTCTGTAATGAGTTCTCCTTTACGCAATTGGTAAATTGGTTTGTCTAAAAATAAGTGACTGTTTTAATTATAGAATGCTTTCCTGATGGAAAAGTAAGTCTGAAGAAGCAAAACGAACTTGAACTTAAAACTTTAAATCCATTATCTTCTTTTATAGATTATTACTGTACTGACTGGGCAATGTGATTAATTTTTAAAATGTCAAATTAAATTAATAAATTTAAAACTCTTCAATGCGTAGAAAATAGAGTCTACTACTCTTGCAGAATGATGACAGCATGCGTTTTTCTTCAATGTTTGCAGAATATCCTGTGAGATTTACAGAAAATTCTGTATGAATAACCGGAAATAACAAGAACAAATTGTTTTCTGCTGTTTGAAAACTGTTTTCATCCAATTTTTTTATGAAGTTGATAAAAAGAATGAAGAAATTGGGTCGTTGAAAAGTGGAAGAAGGAGTTTGAGAAATGAGAGGACAAGATCTCGTTGATGCAATCTAAATGCAACGAAGGGCACACCAAACGATGACGGAAGCGTCCTTGGATGTGAAGGATTAAGAATGCAAAAGGTTCGCCCGTGAAAAATGTGTGCCACCATGTTTCCAAGTTTCCTTGAAAACAAACATTCTGATACGTAGCACACCTCTTATTTTCTCAAAAGTAACACTTCAATATTGCCTGCCTTGGCCAACGCAAGAAAATCCTCTGGTTGATATAAATTACTTTAGATACAACGGATACACAATTCTGAGAGAAATCGAATGTTTAATAAAGAAAAAGAATGGTACTCTTTTGTTTATTTTTGGCCAATTCAGTAGCTTTATAAACAACGTTAACTGTTGTCGGTTTGGTTAAATATTATTTTCACATCCGTGTTGCTAAAATACCACATCATTTTTCCTCTGCAATCATGAGAAGCCCATCAATCATCCTATAAAATATGTAGTTCCCCTTCCGATTTGTGGAATCATCGCCCTTTGCTGTTACAAGAATTCTTGATTGTAAAAGTATAACCTCGAAATTTTATTATCTCCGTGAACTGAATGAATGTATTTGCTCTTGCTAGCCCAGCCGGTCGACTAAAACCTGCTCTTGTGAGAAAAGAATACTGGAAGGATATCTTTCTTTCCTCCTTCTTTTGCTCCTTTGCCTCCTTTGCCTCTGGCCCTATATATTATACTGGGTCCTCGATATCGCTCATTCTCAGCGATTCCCCTTTAGGCATTTGCGGTCATTCGTGCGGCTATTTCGGGCCTTATGAGAGAGCCAAAAAATTGAGTCGATCAGGGAGGTTGGTTGCTTTATAATGGAATAATGGTTATTGTCGGCCAAAGGGCCTAGATGGCCCACATAATCCTATATTCTTGTTCCTTAGGCTTCTTAGTTAGTCTTGTTCATCTTGAGGTGCTGTTGCTGAGCTTTGGACATTGCCGGCCAGCTCGTTGTGTTATTCTGGGCTTCACTCGGCTATATTTAGACGAGACCACCTTGAGAGTGTATCTGACTCGGCGAGTAGAACGCTGGGACCCCCACACATCTCAGGCTTTTGCAATCTCTGCATCATTTGGGAACTTCTAATCCTCATAAGGTGAAAGTAGACAAATGAGGAACTCGTTATGGTTCAGGTGATGGGTCGAATATTAATGAATTTCTAAAAGAGGACTCATGAAGTCAGATGTGGATTATGTCTTAATCTAGACTGCAAAAATTAGAATAAGATTTATTATCTCTCTGAATATTGTCGATATTGTGAAAATGGTTAGAATTGAATTAGTCAACATTGTTTTTGAGCTTTGCATACACATTTCATTGTTGTTTCTTGTTAATATTATGGAATTAGAGGGCGGTAAAAGTAATAGAGAATGAGATTGTGTTTAATTATGAACAAATGAAAGGTTTGATGGGGAAAGGAGTTTTTTATGTTTATTTACTATGAAATTATGTAGGTGAATCGGGAGAGGTATTTTTTATGTTTATTTATTATAAAACTCACGTTGAATCGAGAAAGGCGTTTTTTTATGTTTACTTATCAAGAAATTAATTAGTTGGGCAGGAGAACGGGCTTATTTTCTGTTTAATTATCAAGAAATTATCTAGTTTGACAGGGGGAAGTGCTTATGTTGTGTTTAATTAGAAATAAATTCAAGAGCTCGACAGGATAAAGGACTTATTTTCAATTAGAAAAGAAATTACCTAGAGGGCCATTCAAAAACTTCGTCACAATTCGTCACACAAAGCT
>NC_046664.1:65127278-65161279 GCF_010883055.1 Belonocnema kinseyi
CCCCCCAGGTGATGTCACAAATTCGAACACCCCGCTCCCCTTAAGTCAATATTTTTTCAACTTCATTTAATAAACGCAGCCTTCACAGCCTAAAATGTTCTTGAAACAGAGGAAGTAAGGTGATTTTTCAAAATAATAGGAGAATAATAGGGGAATAAATACTTTCAAATAAAATAATGTAGGTATCATGCATATTGAATTCCATATGGTTGAAAGTGGAATTTTTAGCCGAAATTTTTTTTTTAACAAAGATATGAATTTTCAATCCAAAAAGACAAATTTTCATCAAGAAAGTTAATTTTTCAAGTTAAAGAGAATATTATTTTAGAAAATAGTTGACTTTTAAATAAAAAAAATACAATTTTTTAAGAAACACTTCATTTTCAATCGAGAAAGATAAATTTTCAAACAAAGAAGTAAACCTTTAAAAAAATTAATTTTTAACAAAGTAGTAGTAGTAGTTGAAATAAATAGTTACATTTTCAACGAAATAATTAAATCTTCTACAAAAATATTTAAATTTTCAACCGAGAAGATTAACTTTGTACAAAAAATTTAATTTTTACCAAAATAGTTGAATTTTCGATCACAAACGATGAGTTCTTAAGAAAATAGTTGAATAAAGGAAAATATAGATAAATTCTGTGCTAAAAAGAATGAACTGTCAAATAAAAATAGTTGCATTTTCATAATAGGTTCTATTAATGCAATTTGAATTTTACAAAAAAAAAAGACAAGAAAAGGGGAAAATTTCTTAAAAATACGAGGAAAAGGGGGAATTCTTTAAAAAGGAGAAAACGGAAATAGGAGAAAGAGTGTAAAATCTGTAAACGCATTGAATAAAGCTAAAGACATACAGCAATAAAATTTAGATACTTGTAAATAAAATCACTCACCCCTATCTACGTCACTAATCGTCAGAAAATACAGAATCTCTTAACTCGGCCCTCCTCTCGCAGTATAACATTGTTTTTAAACGACAGGAAAATGGGCTTCCACTCATCCCTCTCTAGAGCGCCGACTTCACGGTTTACCCCCCCCCCCCCCCCCCCCCCCCCCCCCCCCCCCCCCCCCCCCCCAACACTGAGTGTCCCTTTGTTAGTATCGTATCACAGTGCAAGAACTTGAAGTTGTAACAAAAAAGTTTTAAAAAGTTTCGATATTCTTTGTGGCAATAAAATTATTTTTGTAAATGTATGAAACATGTAATCACAATGTTTTTATAAAAGTCCCTAAAAATAAATGTTTATTTTACTTTTATTTTTATTTACATACAGATAAGATGTTTTCAAATTTTTCCAACTTCTCTGTCACAACTTTAAGTTCTTGCACTCCGATAGGGAAATTCTTTAGAATAATGCTCATAAGCTGTTGGCGATACTGTGAAAAAATAGCTGTAGGATGAACCCAAGAACATTGAAAAATTTTTATTATTACGGAAATTTAAAAATAATTCTTTTAGCTCTGACGTAATTAAAATTAAGAGAACTGAATCAGTCATGAGAAAAGAGGTGGTCAAAAACATTCGCACGGCGGTTTAGAACCATGCCCGAAACCGCACTTAAATGAGATTTCCAGTATATATATGCAGTAATCAAGAAATTATCTAGTTGGGCAGGGCAATAGGCTTATGTTATCTCTGATCATCTTTCTGGTTGGAATTTTCGTGGTTGATACAGTAAGTGAATAGAACTTTTTTTCAATTCTTTTGAGTACGCGCTATCTGTGTCTGAAAGTGAAATAAAATGATTCAATCCGATGTTAAGAAAAATATTGTGCAAAAAAAAGGAGTCGCAGCTCATAATCGATGCTGCTGCGGTCTTTGTAGAAATTACAGCCTTAGGAATGCATACTACGAAAAGTGTAATTTTTATTGTATAAACTTTTCAAAGCCATATCTGAAGTTTAGAAAAGGAGAAATTGATCACAGAAGCACAGTATTATACGTAAGAGACTGTGATTAAAGCAAAAAGTCCGATAAATGGGTAAAGGCATGCTGTAACCTCACCCTGCAACTAATTCGTTTTTTTTTCCTTTGTCGATTCCTTCCGACACTGCAGCCATCTTTTTAAATGAGTACAATTGTGTCCTTCTACACTCAATTCTGCTATTAATTCTGCATTTGGCACATCTTTGGCATCCAAATTAATTTTCAACAATGGCACATTTGCACACATTTTTACCTCAGTTTGTCAAAAGGAACCGACATTTTTGATCTCGCGGGAGGTGTTATGGCGGCCGCGTTTGCGCACCTCTAACTTCCGAATTGATATGAAACGGTCTAATGCGAAACATGCATCTTCAATTCGATTCAAAACTAAGTTTTCAAAGGAACGCAACATTTATGTGAATTATTTTCCTCGCTTCATTGGAATGGAAGCTTATCTTCTTTGACCTTCCGTGCACTTAATGGTCCAGTCATCTGGTCGGAAAAATAGGGGAAGATGGTCACTTCTGGAGGAGTCATTTTTTTCTCTTAAGTAATTCATTTGTGGATGCATAATATGGGGTCAGATTCTGTGAACAGGATTTCGTCCCGGAATACGGAAATTTTTTGGGGTAAAGGTACAAAATATCACATTCCATTGGATTGGTGCTTTCCTGTGCATTTGAGAGGTGAAAGTCTTCTTATAAAAATTAAATTAGATACTATTCTGCGTAAAACTAAAAAAAGAATGTTGTTCTATCACCAATAGTTTCGGAGTTACGGCCTTTCAAAAAACCCGGATTTTTTTCAATTTTTTGCCGAAAATCTTATGTTTGTTTCGTTTCTCTTTAGCTAAGATCCTGATGGCCAGATATAAAAATGGTCAACAGATGAATTGAAGCAGACGGAAATACCTGTCGTTTCATAAAAAGAACATTATCCTAACTATAATATATCGCGAGTTAGCACTTGCCAAATGTGACAGAATTGTACCTACTTTAATTTTTTTAAGAACAAATTTACCTCTCAAATGGACAGAAAAGCACCAATCCAATAGAATGTGATATTTTGCACCTTTTGTCAAAAAAATGTTCGTGTTCCGGGAGGAAATTCTGTTCACAGAACCTGACCCCATATTATGCACCCACAAATAAAGTAAGTACTTAAGAGATAAAAATGACTACCCCAGAAATTACAATCTAAAAGTACCAGATAACTGGACTATTAGTAGTTTTCGTTGACATTTGATTTATGTTATTGCAAATTTTTCAAATAAAGTTTCTGACTTGTAGATTAGGTATTCAAGAAAGATTGTGCATTTTGAGAATAGAAACACTCTTTCATATATTATAGTAAACTTTTTTATTATAATGGAATGTTAAATACTCTTATCTAAAAAAACTGGCTGTTGTGATAGAATCTTTAACATTCCGACTTTTTCAGCGACATCCGATCTTTGAAAGCTTCCCGTTATTTCAGTTTGCCCTTCGGCTTTGCGCAACGAGCAACAGGTGTTGGGTCTCCCGTTACGAGTCACATTCGAGAAAATTCGCAATATTTGCAAAGTATCAAAAAGCTTCCTTTTATAATCGATTCCTCGTTTTATAAAAGTTCCTCTAATTTCTTTCCAAGAAGAAATTTCGAAAAATGTGATGCGTACCGTTCTCAAATACGCATTATTAGGAGCAAAAAAATGCTATAAAGTGAATAAAAGAATTTACCTTTACCTTATCTCTGGTAAATTGATAATAATAAGATCAAGATAATTAATTTGAAAGAATATGAAGAATTCATGAAATCCGGATATAGAATGTAAATAACAAAGCAAGCTCATTTATTATGACAAAACGAGTTTGCTGAAACAGTTCTCGGTCAATTAACGCACTACAACTTGCTAATTAGACTCAACTGCAATTGTGAGATTTGATCTCAAATACGAACGTGAAACCTCGCTGAAAGGAATAAAAGGCAAATCTAAATCTAGCATTAGCGGTACCACGCACGGGCGTAATAGGCTTTATGAAAACCTATCGCATTTGGTAGGAAGCTTGGTAGGCAAATAGCTAAGTAAGATAGGTATTAGGTTGAATTTGTAGGCTGGTACCTACCACGCACGCCTCAGGTGTGATTTTCTGAGTAGGTACCTGAATCTTAAATCAATGCAATCGTATTGTAAATAAAATAAAAAAATAGAATGGAAGATCAAGACTTAAAGCGATTTCAAGAAAGTTGAGAAATAGTATTGGAATTTAAAAAATGTAATTTTACTTTGAGATAATCATTAAATTAATTTAGGGACGCAGTACTTAATTTAAATTTTAAAATTTATTGCAATCTCGATTATTTCAAGTAGAGATTTAAAAAAAATTAAAATCAGTTACCAGTTTTTGAGTATTAATACCTTTGATCAAACTGAAGCTATTTTATCAGTACTGTCAATATTGAAAAAGGCAATCATAAAAAAAATTTAAGTTGATCCAAAATTAAAATATTAAAACCTCAAATTTTGGAAGCCTAAATATAGCGCTAATTAAATAGGAATAATTTTGACAAAGGTTTGAATATTATAATTGATTTCATAGTATACGATCAAATTATAAAGGTTAAAAAGACCTAATTGAAATAAAAGTAAGTGTAATCTATAGTCAGTAATTTGAGTATTTAAAAAATCCAATTATTTTCACTATTTTCAAACATCCAATATTTCGATTTCAGCTATATAATATCTTTGTTTAATGATTTGATATATGATTTATTAATAATAATAGTAAAAATAAAAGACACTTGAAAGCTCAATTTTAAAGATTGTTTCCAATACCAGTGGTTCATTTTCAACGATATTTGTGGCCAGGTCAAGGATAAGTATGATCATTATAGCTATACAATTTTTTCCAGGTTTAACTCTTGCAGCTGTATTTTTTATACGTGCCCAAATTCATATTTATGGGGTGGAATCACCCTTCAAATTTTTCGAACAATTATTTAAAAAATGTAATTTTCAATGAAATTAATCATTTAAAGAGAGTGTCACTCTTGTTTAGGCTGAAATTATATTATATTGGAGTAAAATATTAAATGTTTAACCATCGTTCTGTGGCTAACAAATAAAAATTCCTGATTTTCATCTAAATTAAATTTTATTTTTGAATAATTCATGAACTGATATAAAAAATACAAGAAGTTATATTATTTTATGCTATGTCTTAGATTCAAAGTGTTGCAAATTTATTATTGGGGTATAGAAAATTTTACAGATTTATTTTATTTATTGCCCATAATATTTTGTAGAACACAAAATTGTTTTACCGTACTTACATGTATTCTACGAGCTATTATTCACATTTATTACACACGGTAAAAAAAAATTGAGCTGTGACAGGGATATTATTCCTTATTATAGCCAAACATTAGGCTGAAAACGAACGAAGGAATTTAGAAAGATCCCTGGATAAGCGAAAATGAATATCCTTGACCATTTTCCATATACCAGGGATATCGTATAGTCAAACCCCTAATAAGTATAACTATAATAGGGATATTAAGAATAGGTGTATGAAGCAATTGTCGGAAGAGCGCCGGTGCATTATGGGAGCAGCGAAATAAAATAGCGACGGTCTAATCGGGAGCAGTGACAGTTGAGATTTACTTGGACAATTAAACGCTTTTTACCACTTAAAATGTGCGCAATTGTTAATATTAAATGGAATTTATAATGAAGTAATAGCAATTTTCATTTGTTTCGACTGTAGACGATAACTATATTGAAATATCAAGAAACGCGATAAAAACAACAAACTTGACCTTCAAATGCATTACACGGATTTCAGGGAAATTCATTTTCGCGATACCAGAATAAAAATTGGCTATTGTAAGTTAATATATTTCTATAACAACTAAATATTTTTCTAATCTGAAGATAATACAATTATACATAATCTGTCGAAAATAATAAACTTTCCAACTTTGCAATTTTGCCCAAATCCTGATTTACGAGAACAATTTACATAAAGTAACTAAATGTGTAACTCTTCTAACTAAACGTTTTACCTAATTCAAGCGTACACTTTCTTTGAGTTTAATATATTCTCTATTCACTCGTTCGCCTCAAGAATTTTTTTTCCGTGCACACATGGTGATCGTGAAATAAATGTTTGATACGCAGTGATTTTTCACACAAACAACATTTAATAACTGGCGCCTTATCACAATGTGGACATTAGACTTGTAAAGATTTTTCCAACGCAAATTCTACGGGATTTTTAAACTGTATTATCCTGCTGTCTCCATATAATCACTTTTATATCATGAGTACCTACTGAAAAAGGTTTTTAAATCTTGGAGAGGATAGTTGATGGGAAACGAGAGATTGGTGTTTAATAATATTGTTTTTAAAGAGGATATTCATGTCAAAATTTTGTAATGAAACATTCGACAAACGTTTAACAACATTTTTCTAAACTCAAAATCCATATAGTCTAAACGGCTGGATCATATCGATGGGTTCTACGAAGAATAGACTATCTTTTCGTTTCCGTTAAGAATTAGGCTAACTTCACTTAGCTACACGGTAAAAAAAAATGGAGCTGTGACAGGGATATTATTCCTTATTATAGCTAAACAATTAGCTGAAAACGAACGAAGGAATTTAGAAAGATTCCTGAATCAGCGAAAAGAAATATCCTTGACCATTTTCCATATACCAGGAATATCGTATAGTCAAACCCCTAATAAGTATAGCTATAATCCGGATATTAAGAATAGGTGTCTGAAGCAATTATCGGAAGAGCGCCGGTGCATTATGGGAGCAGCGAAATAAAATGGCGACGGTCTAATCGGGAGCAGTGACAGTTGAGATTTACTTTGGACAATTAAACGCTTTTCACCACTTAAAATGTGCGCGAATGTTAATATTAAATGGAATTTATAATGAAGTAATAGCAATTTACATTTGTTTCGATTGTAGGCGATAACTATATTGAAATATAAAGAAACATGATAAAAACAACAAACTTGACCTCCAAATGCATTACACGGATTTCAGGGAAATTCATTTTCGCGATACCAGACGAAAGATTGGCTACTGTGAGTGAATATATTTCTATAAAAACTAAATTTTTTTCTAATCTGAAGATAATACAATTATACATAATCTGTCGAAAATAGTAAACTTTCGAACTTAGCAATTTTGTCCAAATTACTGATTTATGGGAATAATTTATATAAAGTAACGAAATGTTTACCTCTTCTAACTAAACGTTTTACCTAATCCAAGCGCACACTTTCTTTGAGTTTAATTTATTCTCGATTCACTCGTTTGCCTCAAGAATTTTTTTCCGTGTAAGTTTTCAGGAGGAATAAATAACGTATTATTTTTCTTAATATTTCCAACGAATTCAAAACTTCAGCTTCTTGTATTACAGTTTATAATGTAATTTAGGGTCCTAAAACTTTCAAAACAAGACATTTTAAAGGATTTGTATTTATTTTAACACAGCTACGTGTTAACTAAATTTTATACAAAATGAAGTTAGCCTGAATCTTAACTGTAACAAAAAGATAGCCTATTCTTCGTGGAACCCATCGATATACCTGTGGTTCCTTTTGGAATTATTTTAGGTATGACAGTTTTACCAACTGATGAATGTAACATGTAATAAATATGAAGAACACACAGAAAAAACCAGGGGTTCACTCATGTTGCGGCTCAAATGAAAGTTGGTGTCATTTGGAACTTGAGCTCCAATAGATACCTGTAGAGACCCAAGTGGGTTCGTTTAGAGCATCGACATATAGAAATGGACCGGTAATGCTGTGGGGAGAACGGTAATGGACTCTAGAGAGAGAAAAAATATATGAGACGTAGACCTATCTCTTTCTAGATAAAGCTGATTGGTCGAGAATATTTTCTTTGTGTGAAGTTTGGCGCAGCACAGGACCGTACTTGTGTCGCGCGTGCCCCAATAATGTGACGTTTGCCGCACTTTTCAGAATTGATTTATTTATAATTTAATGAATTATAATTTATTCTAAATAAATATAGAAAATGGTGGCAGCCTGTGTAGTTTGTGCGCGTTGTCAAGACGTTTATATGGGGATATGTTTTCATACGTAAGTAAAGTTATTGAATATAGTAAAATAAAAAATTTTAGAACAAGAACAAAACCTCAAAATATGAAGTTTTGTACCTATGCAATACGAATGGTTATTTTTTTTATTTCATAGAAATATTGTTCAAATTTTCGACAGTTTTTGCATTATTTTTGAACTCACAAAACGATTATTATTGTAGCATTTTCAATCCAATTTCAAGAAGAATTTAAGGTTACCAAGTTTTTTAAATAATCTATCTGAAACAGGTTATTTTACATGAATGTTCTTTAAAATTAAATTTATTATAACTACAAATTTCTAATGTATTGTTTATCTTTTTTTTTAATTAACCGTACAGCATATTTAAGCAATACCCGGGGCCACCAATTCACTTGACAGAGTCCTGAAATAGATAAAGGCAGGTCTACGTCTCATATGTTTTTTCTCTCTCTAGAGCCCATTTCAGTTCTCCCCAAAGCGTTACCGGTCCATTTCTATATGTCGATGGTTTAGACTTCAGAGCGCACTTGAAAAGAACAGCATCAAGAACAATTCATAATCCAACCGTTTGCAAAGTCGGGCTGGTAAGTTAGCGATTTACAGAATATGTCGGTAAAGCAAAGACAAACGATATTGATATTTATTCATTTTTCTTCTTAATTGTTAAGGTACACTTATTTTAGACATTTTAATACAAAATTGGCTTAAATATACACCATCTTTAAACTACCATGATTTAAAATCATTGGTCAATTTATAATTGGAAATATAATGCAATTTTATTGATTGTCAGTGAAAATTTATTATTTGCCTAACCCATTTTAACCTACCCTTAAAAGTTATAAAAAATCTTTAAAATCCAGCACATAATTTTATTGGAAAAATCTTTGATGTACAATTAATAAACTTTTGCAATTAATTATTATTAAGTGAATCTTTTAGAAGCATAGTCTTCACCAAGCACTATTAAGATCAGCTCAGCCAATTAGCCGTTATTAATATTTTCAAATATCACAATGACCTTATTTGTTTTAAATTAAATAAAAGTAGAGAGGCTTCAGAAACATTTATTTTTGCATTCGTTTTTGCAACAACCCTACGTGCCTCCTAACAATGTATTTGTACTGTTAAAAAGTAACATATGTAATTTCACATCTCCCCATGACAGCAAACATATTACTCAGGATTTCATTGCTTATACTGTTCATTATACTTAGGGTACCTTTTCACGAAGGCCTGTTTTGAATTAATCGTGGAATTAATATTTTTCATAGGATTCATTTCTATCTGTTTTGTTGATTTATGGAAAATTTGATTGGCTGAGAACCTAGAAACGAACTCGATGTTTCAAATTAATTCATCCGTTTATTCAAATTCGACTTCCGTAAAAAGGTACCCTTACTTTATAAAGATGAAAATATACTTAGGGTATTTTCTTAAAATAAAGAAAGATATTCAAAAGTATTAATGCAAGATTCCCTTTTTAATAATTGAATATTATTGATAATGACTTATTTATAAATGTGAGCATACAGAATAAGTTTATTGACCAATGACTTAAGACGAATATTTTTTTGCATATGAATCAGTGCTCCCCATTTTTGGAACTTCTTGAACTGCGTACGCGCCAGCAACACTATTTGTTGCTTTTAGAGCGCGCATTTTAAATTGTAAAAATATTCAAATGTTATATTTATAACAAATAATGATTGGGAAATGCTTTAAAAGTGATTTATTTATCCTAAAATAGAATTTTGGAGTGACAGATAAAAAATATTGTGATTTTATTACAAAAAGACTTTTTTTATTTGGACTTTAGAAGAAAACAAAGTTTTCAATTTATTTTTAGTAACTTGATTGATTTTATTTTAGGTCAAATTGTTGTGAATGAAAACCATAAAAATTAGAAACTCGACAGAGACAAGATTAATCATTGAGCTAAAAAATTGCTTTCTTTCTCGGAACGCGGAATTCACAACATATTTTAAATTAAAATCGAATTCAAATTTTATTTGTCACTTCAAAATCTTATTTTAGGATTAAGAAATTACTGTTAATGCATTTTATAATCATTATTTATTATAAATATCAGATTTGAATATCGACACTATTCAAAATCAGTGCGCCAACAGTAACCAATTGTGTTGCCGGTGCGACGCAAGCGCAGTTCAAAAAGTTGCCAAGATTGTGAGCACTGAAATGAATAAGTCTTTATACTTACAAGTTTGCTACATAACCTGCAAATGATATTTATCAAGTTATTATATCTATTTAAATTACTTTATTATGTTGTAATTTTATTATCTTCATTAATTTATGCCCATCAGAGTTCGATTGCATGTGTGATTTAAGATAAATATTGTGTTATTAATTAATCGTAATATCGAAGTGGGCAAAGCGAAAAATAGGTTCTTTAGGAATAGGCTCAATTACATTTGAGATCCTTTCGAACCCCAAGTGTGGTATTATGTAGAGCTCATTTATCGTTTTGGGTTCTTTTTCAGCAAGTAGGGTTCATTTTTGTTGCAGCTGCTTTCGAACCAAAAACGGGTTCCAATGGAAACTTCAGATTTTTCTGTGCAATATCTCATAGAATATATACATAAGTACCGTAAACAAATTTATTTTCTACAAAATATTATTAGAAATCTTTTTTTTTTTAATTTTGTATACCACAATAACTCATTTGCAACACTTAAAATGCTTTATAAATGTGAAGCGTATTCTGAAAATGGTTTAATCCTTTCGAATCATAATTTTTGTTCTTCATGTCTGTAGACTGCAATGTTTTTTATTTCCACAATGCTTTTTGTCCTGAAGATCATTTTTCACGGCAACCATTAAACTGCAATTATTACTATTGTTCAAGATAATGAAAATTTATATTAAGGGTAGTTTACCCTATTTAAATCTGAAATGGAGTGTAAAAGGATATAGCGTCTTGTATTGTTTATACTACTTCATTAATCATTCAAAAATAAAATTTAACTTGAGTAAAAATCCCATGAGACGGCCGTTTAATGGGATGATGTTTAGGAATTTTATATTTTAGTAGCTTACACTGCTTTTAAAATTATTAGTTTCACTGAAAATTATATATATTAAGTGATTATTCAAAAACTTTGAAGGGTGATTCCACTCTCTAAATATCAATTTGGGCACGTATGAAAAAATAGGTGTACTTTATTTGTTAGTGCTCTAATTGATACTTCAGAAAGAATCAAATCGGAGACGGACTTAGAAGTTTAGTTTTAATTAATGAGGCCCTATTACAGATCTACTGAGAGTGCAAAATTGATTCCCAATCCTTGGTGTTAGAAGAGTGCTTCCTCTTGAGTAAAGTAGCATAAAAAATGTATGAAAATTTGGAAATTGGATGTTTCGGCTAGTTTAGGGGGTGCAGCAACCATGGCGGTGGTCGCCGTTAAAAGAACTGACCCCAAGTTGTCACGTTTAATTAATATGTTAATGAGCACATGCCACATTCCAGCATGGAGCTCTCCTTGCACTCCGGAGTGTCCGTTCATTCTGTTCCCCTGTCTCCTTTCGTCCACGGTTTATATTTAACCGCGTTGCGTGCACTAACTCATCACATGCAACCTGCCTGTTGCGTCCTGTATATATGATTGTATGTATATATTTGTGTAAGTATGTATTTAAGCTTATATGGGCGAGCATGTGTTCAGTATAAACGTGTTTGTCTTATGTACAACTGCAAACTTTTCTACATGTGGTAATGTATATAGTATGTAAGCATATGATGCATGAACGCGTACGTATATACCGTTCCCAACATGACACAGCCCACTCTGGTTTGGTTGTTCACTCGACTCGCGTACTTTTCGACTCTTCGATTGAATCCGTTTCCTTATCAGAACCCATGCGGCATATGTGAGGCTTGGCAGCCATTGGAAGCGAGATAAACAGCCAAAAAGGCTCTCGACTTTTATCCAGAAATATCCCTGAACAGGGAAATTTCTCTGCAATAAGAGATTCTGCACCTTTACCCAGATTTCAACATTCAATTATAACCTGCTGGGCGCCCATTCGTTTGAAACAGGTCGACCGAAGAGTTTCAGTGCCACTCCTCTCCCTCCTCTAATTTTTTTGGCACATTCTGCTTCAATTTTACATTCTTCCTTTACTTATTTGAACTATTTTTTGTTCTTTTCAGTGACCTGTTACACTTAATACAAAGTCTGTCCAGAAAGTATACAACTTTGTGGTGTATCAGTAGTAAGATAATACTAGACAAAGGCAATTATATCCACTTTAAAGTAGTCCCCTTTGGAAGCCACAAGCTTCTTCCAGCGATCCTCTTCCACACTCGGAGGTTGTCTTCGAGGCTGTCAGTTTCCAGTTGGAATGCGTAATGTTGCGCAAAATGCTTGACTGAGTACCCACACGCTGCTGTCCTTCCGAGGCGAGAGTCGCAGCCGTCTCTCGCCCTGCGCGCTGAGAAACTAAATGGGCCAGCAATTCCAGGAAGACCGAGAACATGGAGACAGAATCCGAGAGTTGGCTGCACTTCATTTTAAGATACAGTCATTAATCACAGGGCGCGAAGTCAGGAATGTATGGGGGCTGCCGAAGTTACTTTAGGCCGTGTTTCGCCAGAAATTTCTGAATAACCCACGATGAACAGTCGGCACATTTAAAACTTGGTACTGCTTTGTCGAGCGTTCAAATCTTCACATCCATGGAAATTTTGTCCGTTTCATGATTAAAAAATATTTCTATTTATGATTTAAATTTTTTGTTTTAAATCATAAAATCAAGAAGCATTTATATTTCCCAAATTCTGTTATTCTCACTTTTATTTTTCTTAATAACGATTTTTCATCATTTTGTTCTTCTGAGTTATTGTTTTCTGTATCTTTTATTTCCCGAATATTCATTTGTTACAACTCTTTTCTAAAATATATTTTCCAACTCGGAAAATAAAATGTATGCCAAATAATGATTCGGAAAAATGCAACTTATTTTGCATAGTAATTGACAGACTGTAAAATGAAGTAAATGGCAATTTTAACAAATACAAATTAGATATATTGACGTTTTGTCTGAATAAAACATTAATAAGGCAAATTGAATAGTTCTTCGATTACGTGAATTGTATTAAATAAGTATTAGCAAGAATATAATTTGCACGGAAAAAATTTATACGTAAAAAAGTCACGAACTAGTAGCTAGGTGTCGGATATGAGATAAATTCATTGGACATTGATGTAATTTCGTAAATAATATGCGAATTTTGAGAAAGAATTGACGAACTCGATATGACAAGTCTAAAACCGCTCATCACTTTTTTCCCGTAAATAATTACAAAAATATTATGAGTGATTGGGAAGTTTCACAGACCACTCACGAGCTTGCCCGTCAAATCTGGGAACTAAGCCGTAGATTCGTCTTTACGTGGCCCGCACACACTCTCACCCACCCGCTCGGTGCGTATGAGCACGCGTATGTGTGGTTGGAATTCGTCGGATGAGTGGCTAGAATTTTTATTATGATTACATTGTTCAGCCTCGATGGCTGCGCGTGTTTACGCACTCATTCTTTATGTTTAGAAACTATCGAGATTGAGGTTTCAAATCCTCAGAATTGTGCGAATTTATAAATATGAATTAAATCCCACAAATAAAATTTTTCCTTTTTTATATTCAAGTCTAAAATTTTCAGGAACTATTCGTAGGAAATTCGAACTGTTCGTAAAAAAGTTCTAAATTTATCCATGCATTTTCATAGAAATACACTGAGAGACTTTTTGTTAGAATAAATGATAAAAATGAATGAGAATTTAATATAATATCGTTTGAAGTTGCCATACAAAGCATATGACAATCTCAAACAA
The DNA here is from genome assembly GCF_010883055.1 of Belonocnema kinseyi. Classification (NCBI taxonomy): domain Eukaryota; kingdom Metazoa; phylum Arthropoda; class Insecta; order Hymenoptera; family Cynipidae; genus Belonocnema; species Belonocnema kinseyi. Next base: position 65,141,150 of record NC_046664.1, read on the forward strand.
CTATATGAAAAATAACTCTCTCCACCAACAAGATTTAGCCTTCAGAAGGAGGAACTAAATACACAAATTAAATACAACTAAAAACATAAACACGCGTACAATTATTATATACTTAATTTATTCACTACACACATAATCGCACACTCAATCGATATGAAAAATCGAAACGTTTGCGGCAAGATTCGAACCTAACTTACCTAAATCACTATCGCATTCCCTAACAACTAAATCCCACGGCTAACTTACATTATGGAATATTTGGTCAAAATCTCGGTTAACCGGCGTCGCTTAAAAACTCAGGGCATTATGATTTTCAATTGTTAAATTGATTTTTTATAAAATACATTTTTTAACTAAACTGATAATATTCTTATATGAATAACATTCTCTAATTTGATATCGCAGTAACTCAGTATAATAAACTTGAGTGTATTTGGATGTAATATTTTATAAATTGTACTCAGTGAATTAAATCTTATTACCTTAGTGTATAAATTTCGTGATAAAGAATTCCTAATGTTTTAAATATAATATTAAATGAATTAATTTAAAATAGAAAGAGTTAACTTTTATTTTAAATATTGTGAATCATAACCTTTTGGCTCGATCGGTAAATGGCGGAAACAATCGATCTCATATTTCGGTCAATTTCATATTGACAATATCAATTTCTAAAGTACTTTTTTGGACATTATGATATTCACTATTCTTTTTATTCAAATTATTTTTCGAAAACTCACTAAAAAGAATATCATTTTTTGATAGTGTTAATTCTTGAAATGGAAATGCATAATATTTCGTATTTAGAATACTACTTTGTCGTCTTCGTGTTTTAAATACTCGTATGATAATTTTAAACTTCGGAACTGAATTACGAATAAATATAATAAAACCTCGGTTTTCCCTATTTTGGAACGATATTATACTAAAGTCTAATTCATTTATTTTATTAATTCTAACGAAAGGTCTCTCAGTGTAAGGATTTAATGTTTGATTTTTTGGTTAGATTGCAGAATAGGGGCGTCACCTCTATTTTGACAGGAAAAACATTTTTTTTTTGCATAAAACTATTATAACCTTAGTTGAATGATAAATGAATCGGTTTGATGACGCAAAAAATTTTAATTATTGTTACTTTTGTTACTATGAAGTCTCAAATATGGGTCTGTCACGATATATCGCAATGGTCATATTTAACGAGAAGTTGGAAATTGGTAGTGATTTGACCAACATTATTCTTTAACTAGTCATAGGGGTGCCTTCCCACCCCCACGAAACGTTGGAAAGGGGTAGGGTTTTGATAAAATTATTTTTGTGACCTGTCAAAGGAGTGTTTCTGGCCGTTTTTATGTTTAAGAGCACCTAAACGGTGAATTAAATATGGTTATTCTGATATCGTGACATAACAATATTTAAGTTATCGTAGTTAGAAAAGTAACAATAATTTTAAACTTTTGTCTGGTCAAATCGCTTCATTTATCGTTCAGTTACAGATTCTAATAGTTTTTTGCTGAAAAATACAATTTTTCCAGCAAAAAAAACAGGTGACGCTCCTATTCTGCAATTGCACCGATTTTTTATCCCGTATCCGAGACTTAGCTACAAGTTCGTGACTTTTTTATGGATATTTTTTTTTAAATTTATATGTGTGGGGAACATTTATGCCTCAACCTAAAACCTTTCTGCTTTTAAGCTTTGAAGTTAAACAAAATTCCAATCTGGTTTCTGGTAAACAAATACTCCATAAAAATTGAAGGTAAAAGTAAATTAAAAATCTTGTATGCCAGAATTTATTCCAGGAGTAATTATTTTGAAGAAATTTAGAAATGAAGTTGAAATAAGCGAATTCAGTTGAAGAAATTAAATTTCGAATAAATACATTAAGTCAGTATAATAAATTACTAATACAAATATTTTATTTGTGTTACAGAAATGTTCAGATTACAAGGCATCGACAGTAAACACCTTTGCTCGAACTGAACCACCGGATACTCAAGTCACAAAATCGGTAATAGCCCTATTACTCCATTATGACTGGAACAAATTCACGATCATCGCGGAAAACGCCTGGTCGACCGTCGCTAAATCGTTGGAGGATCAAGCCGTCAAGCACAATCTCACCGTTAATCATCGTAGATTTGTCGAAGATCGGCACGTTTGCTGTGCAGAGAGGCTACCATGCTGCCAAGTCAGCATTTGGTTTCAACTTATACAGGAGACTAAGAACATGACTCGAAGTCAGTTTTAATTTAAACAAATATTTTTTTATTTCAAGTAGCAAATGTGCATTATTTTTTTATCAACAAACAACGAGTGATTTTGTTGAGGGAAATCGGATCTTCAACTTTGAACGGCCGCAATTTCGTCAAAAGTTTCGTTTTTTTAAATGCTTCAATTCTGCACTAAAAAATTTAATAAATTAACGACATATTGTTTATTTATTTTTTTCATTTCCGATAATCAATGGTTTAAAAAGAATCATGAAAAAAAAACTACTTTTTCCTTTCCCGATTGCTACTGTCCATTTTTTTGAGGCGCGTAAATATTCTCCAAATTTTACTTTTCCTAATGCCTATTTTACCGAAGTCCATTGGGCAAAATAACAATTTGCCTCAGTTTCCATTTTTCCGAATTCGCATTTGTCCTAAACTCTATTATGCCGAATTACATTTAAGCATAATTTTTTTCCCGAATTACCATTTTTAATCTATTTTATTTGTCCGAATTTTTCCATCCGAAATAGTGAAATGGTAGCAAATGGCAATTCTCAAAAATAATGAAGGCAAATCGTGATCCTATTAAATAAATTTCAGTTAAATAGACGTTTTGTAAAAAGAAGAAATTGGCAATATTCGTGCGTTTTATTGTATCATAATCTACATATTTATCATATTTTTACTTTGGATCGGGAATTATCTTCTTCTATCGAAAAATCTGTTTTTTTATATTTTATCTTCTTTTTATTGTTTATTTGAGAATCAGAGAGAGGAAATTTTGATTGTTTCATGGATATTATACCATCAAAGTTAATTGATCTTCAAGTATATGAACACTTATAAGTACTATACAGTATACCATCGAGTACCGATCTTACGTTCTTTGAATGTTTATTATATGAGTAAAAATGTGTTCTTTTGAATAGATCAAAGGCCACCATAATTCTATCTAAAATGAGTCGGGATGAAAGCATTTCTTCACATTTTAAAGAAGATATTTTTAAAATAATGCATATTTCAATTGTTTATTGTTAGAAAAACTCGAAGACATCTCATATTCTCAGCAGAGAAAATATTGAAATTTTTTCAATATTTTTGTTAAATATGTTGCACCATGCAAGCAAACATTTTCACAATGATAAACTCGTACGATTCTATACTCACCTCTAAAATGAGCCCAAGAATATTGAAAAATGTTTATTATATTATATTTTTTTGAATTTTAAGAAAACATTGAAATTTGCACATTTTATCTAGAATGCCAATAGCTTTCAGCCTATTTAAGAAAGAAAAATCAACTCTCATATATTTGTAATACATTTTCCAAGTAGGAAAAATAATCTAAAATTCACACAATTAGAAAAAATTAATTTGAAAACATTCTTTAAGCAATATTAAAAAAAAAATCTTTCCATAAACTGAGGTAAACATTTATGCCTCAATTAAAAGCAATCTTAATGGCATCCATAGGCAACTCTGCAGATTTGAGCGAATCTTGAGCTTAGTGTGTATATTTAAAAAACTCTTTTCATTTTGATGTTTAATGAACTCTTTTATAATTAACATTAAATTAACTTAAGCAAGCATTGATTAGTGTGATGGTTAGTTGATCGCGCTGTAAAGGTGCTTGAAAAAATAAAGTAAACTCAAAGAAAAGTTGCAATAATATGCAGAGCTGCTTGTTTTAGTTTTGTTTTCTAAAGTCCATTACAATCAGATTTTCTTCTGGATAAATTAAAACTAAAAAGGACTCGTCTATACGTACCGAATTTGGCAGACTTTAAATGTGAAAACTTTTTCATTAATTGACACTGAAAATCTTCTTTTCTTTTTAGCTTGCATGCAAATTTGAAAAAAAAAAAAATTTTTTACAGGGTTGCTATAGTTTAGGGAATTCCAGGAAGTTTGAAAAAGACCGGAAATTTAAAACTGATCAGGAAAATTCTGCGAATGTCAGGGAAAACTTAGCAGTCAGGGAATTTTCGATAAACTGAACATGAAGGTCATTTTTAATTATTTTGTTGAAAATCCAACAGCTTTGTTAAAGTCATTTTTTTTTTAAATTGATTTATTTTTGTAGAAAGTGCGTATTTTGGATTAAATCACAACTATTTGGTTGAAAATTAATCTATTCTAGTTGAGGATTCGACTATTTAGTTGAAAATTTGTCTTCTTTGGTTAAATTTAGGTATATTTAGTTTTAAATTAATAACTTTTTCGGTAGAAAATTTAACTACCTAGTTAAAAGTGGAACTGCTTTTTTGAAAATTCATATTTTTTATTGATTATTGATCATTTTAGTTGCAACAACTTTTTAAGTGTTCAAAATTGAACAATGTTAATCTTTTGTTTTACTGAAAATTTAACTGATTATTCTATTTGTGGTTCAAAGTTTATCTTTCTTAGTTCGAAATGCATTAAAATTAATTTGTTTAACCGAAAATGGAACTATTCCATTTTTGCTTGAAAATTTATCTGTTTTAAGTGAAAATTCAATTATGTTGTTAATAATTGGTCTTTTTTAATAGAAAAGTAATCTCAGTTGAAATGTCATTTTTTTTTCTTTAAAATTCATTATCTAAGTTACAGATTCATTTTATTGGTTGAAAATTTCCAAGCCTTTTTGTTTGAAAATTAAAATGTTTTTCGGTGTTAATATCAACTGTTAAACTTTTCACTGAAAATTCGTTTTTGCATCGAAGGTTCATCACTTTGGTTGAGAACTCAACTGTTTTGTTGAAAAATCATGTATTTTACGTATGTCTTATGTAAGTTTTGGAAGTAATTCTATATGACTGTTGTCGATAAAAGTGTTTAAAATAAATTTAGAAAGACACATTTTTTGTTGTGAAGATTACTGATCTCCTGAGTAAGAGGTTGCTTTTATATCTAAAATAAAACTTTAGAACGACAGGGAGAAGTCAGGTAATTTTGAAAATGGGATTTCAAAGCAACTCTGTTTTATTCTATTCTAATTAGAACATTTTCAACTCTCGACTACAGTGCTCTTAATAATCTTGTAAAATATATAATCTAAATTGTTCATTGAAAATTTAGGAAGATGGGAAAATTCTATTCTTCATTTTGCTCAGTTGTTTTAATGCCTTCATAATGTATATAAATAAATAAATAAATATATATATATATATATATATTTATTTATTTATATCTAAATTCTTTCCAGTTTACATTTTTTTGGGAACGGCGATGTCACTATGGGACCTGATGAATTCAATGCAAAATCAAAGGCTCTTGGATAACGGAGAATACATGGTAATTTTCGTAGACATGATGACCTACTCACAAAAAGAGGCGCAGAAATACTTATGGAGTAAGTATAAGTAAAACATTGTATTCGACTCTAGGAACTTTAGGAGTCAAAATCAATTCATTAAATTTACATAAATCAGTGAACTCGCTATCATATCGCCTTGAAATTCACAGGACCCGACGACCTCGACACTCTGAGAAATTGTCTCGAACCCAAGGATTTCCTCACGAAGGCTAAATCTCTCCTTGTAGTCGTTTCCACCCCACCTACTCAAAACTACGAGAAATTCACCGAAAAAGTACGGGAGTACAACAACAACTCGCCCTTCAACTTTTTAACTCCCAATTTGTTTGTCAATGGTCCAAAAAAGTTTGAAAAGGTAAAACTCACAATATGAAAATTCTAAAACAACTCATTTCTTCGAATTGACACTATTTTTTTTAAATCAATTATACGGTACTATATGTTTTTGAATTTTAATTGGCTAATTTTTTCAGTATGTGTCTATCCATGCAGCATACCTTTACGACTCTGTTAAATTGTATGCAAGGGCACTGGATCAGCTTATAAGAAACAATCCAAATAGTACTTTGGAGGAAATCGCTAGCAACGGAACTTTGATAATAGAAACGATAATCAAGAACCACACATATCAAAGTTAGTGTGAACAAAAATTCATTTTAATCAAAATTATTTGAAGGCTGTCAAAAATATTTGGTAAAAATTATGTTTATCCTGCTTTATGTAAATACCTCTAGACTTCGAAATTTCTTTAATAGTGTTTTTAACTAATATAACAAATGATGGGGTATCAATTTTTTAGACTCTTCAAACTAAGAAAGGTTTATCGAAAATACAGGGTGGCCACTGCACTGCGAAATGCCTGGGAATTTTTAAAATCCAGAAAAAAATCGGGAAAGGACAGTGTACTCAATGAATGAGTCACTTGAAATTCGTCCAAGTGGCTACAATTTCAGTAGACAATTTCGCACTTTGTAGCGCCACTAACTGTATATTGTTGAATTTAAAGACGACATAGTGTAAATTCGTTTAATGTTCAGTGTACAATTATGTGTTTTTATTTTAATCTTGCCAGAGAGTCACTTGAAAGAATTTGAATGACATTACTTTCAGATTAGATTATAAAAAATTGTTTTTTTTTTCAAAATTTTTAATTTTTAAATTGTTATAGTTTAGAAATTTACCGTTTAAGTTCGAAACTTGGTAAATTAGAAAGAGATAATTTCAAATTTAAAGCATTAATAAGTTTCGCAATTTAAAGCTTTGCAAATTCAAATATTTAAAAGTGAACAGTTTCAAATTGAAACCCTTAAGGCCCTTTATCAGAATGTCTAATCGCGTCCGAATTTTGAGGCCACACGTTTGAATATGTTTGCCTGGTTTTTTGCATACCTCATCTAAGTAACGATATCACAATTCAAGCAGAGCCGTTTTTTCGATAAAATGTTTATATTTTGTTTAATAATCAAAAAGGGAAGAACAATAGTAGTAACACGCAGTGTTAGCTGTATATGCATTTTCGGCGCGTATAATCTAGATTATAATCTATAATGTAATATTGAATAAAATTGAATTTTCAGTATTTTCTGGTTGAATCCTTAAAGATTCTATAAAATCTCAGTAGGTTTGAAGTCTTGAATATTCAATAATTTTCTTAAAATTTTTTTAATGAAAGAACTTTGAATTGAAAGTGTTAAATAATTTTAGATCGAAACCTTATTAAATTGTTAAAAGTTGCAGAACCAGAAATGATTGCCTCTTAAGATTTTAATTATTACTATTTCAGAACGATCTAATTTGAATCATTTCAGTCTACGTTTTCCAATATCAGTTTTATACTTTATAAGTTATACAATTTAAAACTAATACCTATCATGAGATATTGAATATTTTTGAATTATTGCTTTCAACATTATAAAACTTTAATTTGGAAGGGAAATTTTGATATAGAAAATGTTCAGACTCAAACTAATTGAAAAATTGCAATTTATAAAATAAAGCCTTTTAAAAGTTGAACGATTGTCTATTTACGAAATTTAAAATTGAATAGACTAAGGTTTTAATTTCGATAATTGGACAATTCCAAATTGGAAGCGCTTCAAGTTGTACACTTTGGGGTGGAAGATTTAGGTAAAATCTTAATTTAAATTGTTCAAATTTTTTTTCGGAATCTGAAGTGCCCACCCTCGAAATGGAAATTGGAATTAAAAATTGAATTGAGGCTCGGGATCGAATATAATACATACATTTTTGTTGGACACGAGCGCATATTTGAATCCCTTATAAAAATATTTAACAAATTCTTCCTTTTGCCTTTGCAGGATTGATTTGCGTTTGAGCTTTAATTCAACTTGGAATGATGAATTAAGGTTTCAACATATATATTTATATTTCTAGGCGTTAGCGGGGCGACCATCAAGCTCGACAAAAATGGAGATTCGGAGGGAAATTTCTCTGTACTGGCTGTCAAGAAAGACCCTTTTCAATCTAATAATTTTTCCTGTGATTACCAAATGAAACCAGTCGGCCGGTTCCAGCAGGGTGAAACTCTAGTGAGTGAGTCATTTACAGCATCCATTCAGATTATCTTGTTCTATAGTCCATTCACCGAGTGAGTAGAGTTCAAGAGGTGAAGGTGGCGGAAGGTCAACCAATGAAAATTATAGCACAAAGAATCGACTATATAAATGGGCCTTTTCCTTTAAAATTTTACCTTGCAGAATCCTTTCCTACTTGATCGGCGAATGGACTATATCAAGGTTGCTACAGAGTCTGAAAAATGTGCAAAACTTGGGAAAGTTTGAGAATTCGGAAAATTTCGAACATTATTCTCTACTTAGGGGCCATACATAAATTAGGTAACAGCTGGGGGTGGGAGAGGGTGTTACTGTCTGTTACAGGGTGGTGAATAGATAATTTTACTTTATATTTTCAAAAAATCAACTTTAGAGAAAATCCAAGGGTTCAAAATTATAGTCTATAAGTTTAAGGGTTTAGTAAATTTGCAATAAAAGATTGTAAAAACATTTTTTTTCTTGTTTGTTTGAAAAAATAATATCCATAAAAACAAAATCTTTCACAATTTCTAAGATTACTGCTACCCGAAAAAGCATTCAACATTTTTTTAATTTACTCAGTTGAATTTAGATATTTGAAAGATTCCAAGGGATTTCATAGGATTTTCACAATTTTTAATATTTTAAAGGATTTTTAAGGAATTGCAACATTTTTTTGGGGCTTTTATCAGATTTCCGAAGATTTCAGTAATTTTAAAGGGCTTTAAAGCTCTCATTACGGTATTTTAACGAATTTTCCAGGATCCCAAATGGTTTATGTCATAGAACTCTAAGTATGATTCCAAGGAATTTTATGGGATTTTAAAAGATTTTATAATATTTTAGTGAAATTTCAAAGAATTTATTCACATGAATTGAAATATTTTAAATGATATTATGAGACTTAAAAAAATATCTCAAGGTACTGCCAAAGACATTAGGATATTTTAAAAGATTCCAAGGAGTTTCAATAGATTGCAAGGAATTTCCTAAGATTTTAAAGATCTAAGGAATTTGTATAAAATTTAAAGAAGTTTTAATAAATTCAAATAAATTTAAAAGAATTTGGAAGATTTTAGGGCATTTCAAAAGATTCAAACAAAGAATCAAGATATTTTAAAAATTTAAGTGAATTTCAGGGAGTATCATGAGATTTCATCTAACTTTATAAGAATTTTAAGGTATTTTGTAATATTTTAATAAAATTTTAAAGAATTTATTAACAAGAATTAAGGGAATTAAAAGCATATCAAATATTTTGAAAAATTTGCAGTGTTTCAAGTTATTTCTAAAGATTTGAACAAATTAAGAATGTTAAAAATAATTGTAACGATTTCATGGTATTTTAAGAGATTCTAAAGAATTTCAATAATTTTCAAAGAATTTTAAAGATTTTAGGGCATTTAAAAAGATTCCAACGAACTTCGAAGAAATTAAAAGAATTTATTGACAAGAATTAAGGGATTTCGACGCATTTAAAATATTTGGAGAAATTATGAATATTTCAAGCTATTTCCAAAGATTTTAACAAATATGAAATATTTTAGCAATTTTGAAAGATTTAAAAACTTTCACGGAATTTCAAGCAATAGCACCAGAGTTCATGTAACTTCATGAACTTTCCAGGGATTTTATAATATTTGAATTAAATTTTAAAGCAATCATTCATAAGAATTGAGATATTTCGAAGATTGGAAGAGATTTTGAAATTTCTCAAATATACCCCTAAAATCATTCAAAATCTTACGAACGCAATCGTTCTTCAATAGATTTTGGTTATTTTGGATCACGTTTTGCTCATCCAAAAATCTAGAAACATGCGTAAGCAATATTAAATAATTTGAAATCTATACTAGTGATGAAAAAAATAGTAAAAAAAAGTTCTTAATGACTAGTTTTAAATTTTGTAATGTTTTAAATTTCGTAGAGTGTATAGCTTTTCTTGAATTTTCTACATTTTTTTAGTTTCCTTTTTGTTTCATATTATTAACTTCTAAGTGTTTGGTAATTCGGTTGCCTCGGTTAGTAAGCTTCCAAATTATATTTATTAAGACATGGCTGAAAATATTTGGAAAAAGACCAAATGGCCTACTCGCCTTACTCGAAAAACATATTAGCAAAAATTACCTAAAATGGGGTAGGGGGTGGTGTAATCACTTTATTACGACTTGTTACAAGGGGGAGGAGATGGGTAAAATATTGGCAAAAAATCTGTTACGTAATTTATGGATCGTCCGTTATAAATTTCAATAATTAAAGTGCAAATTCTGTAGCAATCCTACCTATCGATCCTTTAACTTAAAACCTTGAATCCCTTAAATCAGTTTTGAATATTGACATTCTTAAATAAGAACAAAGAAAGTATTTTAAACGCCTATCAGAATCCCGAATTTATAAAGCTTATGTAGTAAAACACTATGAAAGTTGTGAAATTTTACTAGACATTAGAAAATGGAATCTATTTGAATGACAAAAAATATTTGTCCTGTTTTATAGCTTTATCGGCCGTCGGAAGCAATGGACTGGCCTGGTAAAAATAAACCGGAAGCAGAACCCGGTTGTGGTTTTCTAAACGAGCATTGTCCCCAGGATGATATGCATCTTCGCAGCATAATAGCCGCTGGCGTTTTGGCAGCTTTGCTATTTTGTGCCACCGTAGTCACAATAAGTATATATCGAAGGTGGAAAATTGAGCAGGAAATCGAGGGTTTACTTTGGAAAATTGACCCTAAGGACATACACGGTTATCCCCATCTGGACAACTTGATGTCGTCGCCTAGTAAGGTGCGTTAAATTTGAAAATAAAATTTAATAATCGAATAATCACGAAATTGGTATCGCTGACCTCATTGGAAATATAAGTTAATTCTGTAAAATTTATGAAAATGATTGCCTAATGTTTATTTCCTTTTACAGTTAAGTTTAGTTAGCGCAATTTCCTACGAGTCGAGATGCGGGAATCAAGTATTTGCGCAGACAGGACACTATCATGGTGTGGTCGTGAGAATAAAGGAGCTCAAGTTTTCAAAGAAGAAGGACATTTCACGAGACGTTATGAAGGAGATGCGCATTCTCCGTGAAATAAGACACGGTAATCTCAATTCTTTTATCGGAGCGTGCGTGGAACCCATGAGGATATTATTAATTACTGATTATTGTGCCAAAGGAAGTCTTTATGTAAGTACACGCTTCAAATTCAAAAGGAGATACGCAATCTTTCAATAAAATGTGCTAAGATCTAGGGTTCTACAAAAACTTGAAATAAATTCAAAAACTCAAGAAATTCCAATTAAAAAATAATTCTGAATTATCTCAGGATTAAGTCGAGTTCAATCTCGAGTTCTTTGTAAATCCCTTAGATGATGAGTTTAATTTACTTTTTTCAGGGAGATCTTTTCAATTTTTTCCTTATGTTGCAGGACATCATTGAAAATGAAGATATAAAGTTAGACGATATGTTCATTGCATCGTTAGTTCATGATCTCATTAAGGTGAAGCATCTATTAAAAAAAAATAAATAAAACAAGTAACAAAGTAAAAGAATATTATTTCGATGGTGCGTTTAATATATTGTTTATTTTTGCTCTCAGGGTATGTTGTATATTCACGAGTCATCCGTACTAGTCTGCCATGGTAATCTCAAATCTTCCAACTGCGTCGTGACTTCGCGCTGGGTTCTCCAAGTTTCCGATTTTGGTCTTCACGATATGCGCCATTGTGCAGAGTCGGATAGCATCGGCGAACACCAGTATTATAGAAGTAAATAGATATTTCTTTTCTACTTCTTGAAATATAATTTCTTTTTATTTGAAACCATTTTTTGTATTATTTTTTCTGGATATTTAGTTTAAGTAGTCGGGGATGCTTGGAGGGCAGTTAGACGGCCATTTTAAAGAGGCTGGTTAGGCATTTAGGAAGGTTGCGGGCATTTAGTGAGGTCAGACGGGAACTTAAGGAGTTAGTTGGCAGTTAAGGGGTCTCGTGGTTGTAAAATGGGGACGGTGTCATCAGAAAAATCACATAAATTCACTTTGTGGCACGGGGGGGGGGGGTGGTCCTTTAAGCCGATTACTTGACGCGTTTAATGTAAAATTGACTTTTTTAAAGATTAAAATATTTTTAAGATATTGTTTGGTAATTTACTGTAATTTATTTTTGTTGATGAAAATTTGTATTTATCTTCAATTTAAATTAATAATTTCAAATATTACATTTAACTAAATAACAAATAATAATTTTATCCAATAAAAGTTATGAAATTTAATTAATTGAATTATAAAATTTGATAGAGGCACTTTTTAATACTTTAAAATACATCTTAATTTTTTAACAATAACTTTTTAAATATTTTTTGTTGAGAAAATAGAGAAATTATTGTAATTGTTATAGCATTGTTCTTATCCTAGCTTTTCTCAATTTTCTCAATTTTTAAAGATTTTTCTCTGAGAGTTTTCTCAATTTTTAAAGCTTCATTATCTCCACAACTCAATTTATAACTTAAATTACGGGGTACTTTATTAAAAAAAATATATTTTTCGCCATGAATGAATGGAGAAATTAGTTTTTATATTTCAAAACTTGTTTAAATTATTAATAAATTCGCCATAAAATATGATCTATTTTATTATTGGATTAAATAGCTTTTGAAAAATAAAATCCAAATACACTTATGATAAAAAATCTTTTTTTTTTTTAAAGTTATTTACAAAAAGTTGTTTCCCATGCAATTAGTATTATTGCTTGTCCATCGCCGCCCATGCATATTGGACTTCCCCCACTTAACCTGAAATAACTATTCGCAGTTAACAGTTTTAAAAATTCCTTTTCAATATTCCCTGTCATCTGACAGGGAATATGACAGGGGATGACAGGAATATGACAGGGGATGGGGGCAGACACGTAGAGATGTCGAAATTTAGCCAAAAACCGATTACATGTTTTATGGATCATGCCTGATCATTATATCATATTTAATTCAATAAGCAACGCTTTTAATTCTTAAGATTTTAACTCGAAATATCTTGAATTTTCAACAAAATAGTTAAATTTTTAACCATAAAATAATTTACGCCAAAAGAAATCAATTTTCAACAACAAAAAAGGATTTTTCAACAAAAAAATATATATTTTAAAAAATAGTTAAACTTTTAACCAAATTGTTACAATTATAAGCCAAAAAACGAAGTTTTTTCAAAGAAAATTAAATTTTAAACAAAAATTTCATTTTCAACCAAGAAAGATTATTTTTCCATCATAAATTAATAATTTCCAACCACACAAGAATTAAATTCAACCAAAAACCGTTGCATTCTCAACCAAATAGTTGAATTTTCAAACAAAAAGTTCAATGTCAAACAAATAGTTAAATGTTCAACATTTAAAAATGCATTTTTAACCAAGTAGTCGAATTTTCAAGTAGAAAGTATGAAATTCGACCAACAACACTTGCATTATCTACCAAAAAGATTAAATGTTTACAAAAAGGCGAATTTTCAACAAAAAATAAAAATAGTGGACTACTTTCCAACAACGAAAAATGAATTTTCAACTATATAAGATCATTTTTCAATTGATAATCTAAATTTTGAATAAAACATGAAATACTTATATTTTCAGGTAAAGGAGCTAATTTTTTATTTAATAAAGCAATATTTAACAATCTCTTACAATTTTAAGTAAGTAGTTTAATTTTCTACCAAAATAGTTCAATTTTCAACAACAAAAAAATGCATTTTCGTCAAAAAAGTGAATTATTAACCAAAATAGTTCAACTTTCTGCCAGATTGTTGAATGTTCAAGCCAAGAAAACGAATTTTCTACAAAGCAGTTGAATGTTCATCTAGAAAGTATGAATTTTCAACAAGAAAGTACAAACAAATTGTTGAATCCTCAAGCAAAATAGATAAATTCTTAGCCAAAAAAATATCAGTATCAGCGGCTAATAAGAAATTTGACTTTGCAGACTTGTTTTGGAAAGCACCAGAGTTACTGAGGAATCCGAATGCCCCTATCAGAGGAACTCAGGAAGGAGATTTATACTCGTTTGCGATTATTCTCTATGAGATGATTGGAAGAAAGGGGCCTTATGGCGGAGTGGATATGGAACCCAAAGGTGAGTAGAATTCGTATTAGTTAAATGATAGTAAAAAATTGTTGTGTAGATTATACATACATTTACATTTAGTCGACCAATGACTGTAGAGAAAAAATAAGAACGTTAATTAACGAATTAACAGATATCATAGACCAAGTGAAAAGGTTCCCAGATGATGGTGAGCCACCGTTTAGACCTAATATAGATGTCCTCTATGAATCCGAGGCAGAATGTGCCGAATATATTGTTAGTACCATTACCGATTGTTGGGCCGAATGTCCGGAACTCCGACCTGATTTCAAAACGATCAGGACCAGGCTGAAAAAAATGAAAGCTGGAAGACACCGCAATATTATGGATCAAATGATGGATATGATGGAAAAGTATGCCAATAATCTCGAAGATCTAGTCAGTGAGCGTACACGCCTTCTCTTCGAGGAAAAACAAAAAACAGAGGACCTCCTTCACAGAATGTTACCTGAGTGCGTTTTTATTTCTATTGTACATTCTTATTATTTTATCTCTTAGTCTTTATTTCTTTATTCAAGTTAAACCATAATATATTCGTAGGAAGAATGCATTTGGATTAACGGGAACTCGATTCTGTAGACGATTTTCAATTTCTGGCTTTTTCACAGTTACTTTAGATTGCATTTTTTAATTGTTTCAATCAGCTAACAAACAGTGCAAAATTGCAGTACGTTTTGTCATTTTTATACTGAATTACGTACTAAAAGAAAATCTATTGCCCTTCACGTGTATTCTGAACAGTCGCGAAAGAAAAAAGTAATAAGACATTTTTTTTCTAATGTTATTTACTTGAAATTCAATAAAATAATTCTAACTTGCGGTTTTAGAAATTGAAAACTTTCAAATTTAATTATTTAAATGGAAATATTTTATTAACATTTGAAGGTATTTAATAATAAATCATCTGAAACTGTTCGAAATTTCAAATTTTGGCGTCAGAAATAGAAAACTTCAAATTAAAGCAATCAAATGTACACATTCATCAATTTTAACAGTTTAAATTAGATAATTTAAAATTGTACGCACTGTAATCTTAAAAAATGTTTACAAATTCTAGTTTATAGACCAAAAAATGTTTAAACTTAACAAGTTAAGTTAATAATGTTTTAAATCGAACAATTTGAAAAATTAGAAGCGTTTAAATAGACGTTCAAAATATAAAAATTCGAATTCTGATGATTAAAAAATATATATACCTGAACTCCAAATCGTTTTAAAAATAACACTCCTCAATTTTGAATATGCAAAGTGGAACAATTTTTTCACCAGAGTTGTAAATATTTGGAAATTGCAATTTTGTCATCAAAATTTGAGGGTACAATATGAAACATTTCAAAATAAGAATATAAAAAAAATTCAAATTTGTATACCCTCTTCATTTGGAAGATTTAAAAGCAATTAGCTGCTCAAACTTCTTTAAAATGTATGCCAATTTTTATTGTGATTAAAAAAAAACTTTCTTTCTTAATCTCTTATGATAATTTTTAGTAATTTTCGCGTGAAAAATCTTGTTATTTGTCATCTTGTCCATATTAATATTTGTAATTTTTATTTATTTTTATAAATAACTAACTGAAGACCTGTCTATTTCAATTAAAAACTGCAATTTTTAGTAACAATTGCCCCTTAGAATATCTTCTCTAATAGAATCTAAAAGAGCAACACAAATTATGTTGTTACTAAAATTAAAAAAATATTAGAATTATTCTAATTTGGCTTTTTAATTTGCAGGCCGGTTGCCAATTGTTTAACGAAAGGCATCGGAGTAGAACCAGAAGCTTTCGACTTGGTTACTATATATTTCAGTGATATCGTTGGTTTTACAGCGATGTCTGCGGAAAGCACTCCTTTTCAGGTGTGTATCGATAAATTCGTACATAAAAAAAATGTACCATCTTAAATAAAATTTCTTTATTCTTTTTCTCTTTCAGGTGGTCAATTTTCTTAACGATTTATACACTTTGTTTGACCGCATCATCAAAGGATACGACGTGTACAAAGTAGAAACGATAGGAGATGCGTACATGGTGGTAAGTTATAAAAACACGCTATAAATACACTCTCAAAATTCTCAAAAAATAAAGGAATTAGGTTGACTTTTTACGAATATAAAGGAAGAATAGGAAAAAACGATGTTCTTACATAAAATTCATTAAATTCAATATGAAACACTTTTAATTCCTAATATGTCAAGTCGAAATGTATTGAATTCCCAACAATATACATTGAATTTTTAACAACAAAAAAAGATGAATTAATAAACATAAAAGGCGAATTATTCACAAAAACAAAAGTTATTTTTAACCAAACTGTTACAATAATAACCATATAGTTGGAGTTTCAAGTTATCTAAAAGATTTTTTATGAAAATAGTTGAACTTATAAACAAGTAGTTACATTTTCAAGACAAAATGATGAATTTTTTCAATGGGAGTTGAATTTTCAATCAAAAAGTTCATTTTAGACAAAGAAAGATTACTTCTCTACCATACAAAAAATAAATTTTCTAACAAAAGATGAATTTTCAAAGAGTTAAACGAAGCAAAAAAAAATGTTCAAGAAAATATTTGCATCCTCAACCAAACAGATAAATTTTCAGTTTAAAAAATTAATTTTAAACCAAATAGAAAACGAATTTTTACAGAAATATTTAAATTTTCAACCAAAGAGGTGAATCTTAAAAAAATGATTTTATAAGGAAGTAGTTGAACTTTCAGCCAAGTAGTTGAATTTTCAAGAAAAAAATATGCATTTTTAACCAAATAGTAGAATTTTTAACTAAAAAAAAATTCCACTTAGAAAATTAATGTTCTACCAACAAAGACGTATTTTCAACAAAATACGTTAATGTGCAACAGCATTGCTGAATTTTGAAGTCAAAAAGGCGAATTTATTATATACAAAGCAGTTGAATTTTCAACCCCAAAATATGATTTTTCAATCAAAAAAGTTGATTTTTTACCAAATAGTTAAATTTTTAAACAAAAATATGAATTATCAACAGAAAATTTCATTTTCAATCATATAGATTAATTTTCTACCGAATTCTTGTGCTTTCAACAGGAGTAGAAACTTTATCTAAAACATTTGAATTTATAAAATATGAATTTACGATCTACAAAGCAATTGTATTTTCAATCCCAAAATTTTATTTCTCAATAAAAAAGTGAATCAACAAATAGTTTATTTTTCTAAGAAATTGTTATCCTTTCAGTAGGAATACGAACTTTCTATAAAACAGTTAAATGTTTTATTCGAAAATACGAGTTTTCTACTAAAATTATGACTCTTGGATTAAAAAAAACTGAATTTAAAAAAACTTTAAACTAAGTAGTTGATTTTTTTAACTAAAATAATTGAATTATCAATTAAACATGTAATATATAATATTTCAATCCAAAAAGATTTTTATTTGAAATAAAAAAACAGTTGAATTGAGCCAAAAAAGAAAAGGTCTTAACAAAATAGATGAATCTTAAATTAAAACAGATTAATTTACCACCAAACACTTGCATTTTTAACCCTTAATTAGCATTCTGGGTCCAATGAACCCGAGCGTTTTTTCGAGCTCGATTTCAGACAAAGTACTTCAGACAAAAATTTTAAGCAAAAATATCTGATAC
Source organism: Belonocnema kinseyi (assembly GCF_010883055.1). Lineage (NCBI taxonomy): Eukaryota > Metazoa > Arthropoda > Insecta > Hymenoptera > Cynipidae > Belonocnema > Belonocnema kinseyi. Next base: position 65,158,960 of record NC_046664.1, read on the forward strand.
AGGCTGTGTAATACACGTTTGAATACGCTCGGGTCCGCTAGACCCATTGTGCCATTTACGTTCGAGCGCGAGAGTGTGCCAGTTAAGGGTTAACCAAAGTGGTTGAATTTTCAACCAAGAAAATTAATTTTTTTACAAAAAAATACGAATTTTCAACAAAGTAAATGAATTTTAAACCAAATATTTGTACTTTCAACTATAAAATATCAATTTTCAATTAAAAATATCAGTTTTCTACCAAAAATGGACTATTTACAATTTTAGTTAACAAAATTAATTATATAGATGAATTTTCAGCTATAATGATGAACGGCCAACAACAAAAATGAGAATTAAACCCAAAAGACCAATTTTTCACCAAGAAGCTTAATTTTCTAAAAATGGAAGTTATATTTTTTTACAAAAAAAAATTATGATATGTATATATTAATTGAATTTTCAACCAAGTAACAAAAGTTTGAACCGGATGAGATGGACTCACAATCAAAAATATAATAGTAGCCTTTTCAACTAAAAATAGTTTAATTTTCTTATTGGGTTCTATTTATTCAGTTCGCATTCAAGCGAGAAAAAACGATAAAAAGGGGAAATTTCTTGAAAACAGGGAGAAAAGAAAGATTTTTTTTCATAAATAACAAAAGAGTGAAGTAGGGTAAAGAGTATGGGCCGAAATATAAAAGTGATTTTCACCCTTCTTAGGCAGTTATTGAACTTTACCGTTGTAGGGCCATGTTACGCAGAACTCGCAACGTTTGTTCATATTTAGCACCAGGAAACTTATTAGTAATCGTAGTTTTTGATGTAAGCCCCCCCCCCCTAAAAATTTTTAACATAGTTTATAAACACCCCTTTATAATAATTATGATAAATTACAATTGAAATTCTAAAATCCCTCAATATTTCATGAAAAGTCAGTACAAACAATACAATTTTAACTTGTACACTTTCAAACTCTCCACCAATGACTCGTATTTTTCAAAATAAATTTTCTTAGGTTTCAGGTCTGCCAATAAAAAATGGAAACAGGCACGCTGGAGAAATAGCCTCGATGTCTTTAGAGTTACTGAATGCGGTTAAACATCACACTATAGCTCACCGTCCTCAGGAAACTTTGAAGCTTCGAATCGGAATTCATACTGGTACTGAACTGAACCTTTTAATTTTTTTTATTTTTGAACTCAACAGAATAAATAAGGTGCATAAGCGACGCTAAAAATTCACATTGAAACTTAGTGATATCAAGTTGAGACTGAATAATCTTCTTTCAGGACCAGTTGTCGCTGGCGTCGTGGGATTGACGATGCCGAGGTATTGTCTTTTTGGTGATACCGTCAACACTGCTTCCAGAATGGAATCCAATGGAGAGCCTCTTCGTATTCACATAAGTGCCCAGTGCAAAGATGCACTCGATAAAGTCGGTGGTTACATCGTCGAAGAACGTGGTTTAGTACAAATGAAAGGAAAAGGAGAAGTTAAGACTTACTGGCTCACTGGAGCTACTGAAAAAGCTATTCAAAAAAGAGAGGTAATCTTTCCATTTTTGTAGAGTTATCTTATTTTTATTGTTATTTAGGTTATTTAGGCAGTTAGGAATAGTTAGTTAGTTTTAATGGGGGGGGGGGAGAGGGAGGTATTTTTATATTTTTTTTAGAAGTCCATTCCATACTTTCTAAAATATTATGTCTAATAAATAGAAGTCTTATTTTTAAAATACATATATACATTACACATTTATTTATTGAATTCATGCAATATTTTTATAATAATTTCATTAGATTTTCTTTTATTTAAAACAGTTTTATTCAATAAATTTGTTACCAAGATGCGCCAGATTTTGAAGATAGATGTTTGGTGAAAAAGTGGGCTTTTCACATTTGAAAAACGAATTAAAAAACAAATATTTGTTTAAAAGTTTTCTTGAAGAATTTAAATTAATATTGATTATAATAAGTTAAAGAGCAGAAATTGATTTCTATCTGAAACAAAGAATTACAGTTTCTGTTTACATTCACGAGAATGATAAGTAAGTTTAATCTATTCTATTTTGTTTAAAACCATCAACGAAAAATACTATTTAAAAGAGCTATTTTAAATATTACACATGCTTCAAGTATTTCCATTCATGTAAAAAATTTAGAAAACATAACTCTTATCGCTGAATCATTGATGCCATTAGGTAAACTTTTATTAGGAGATGAGCTAATCCATCGAATTTTTAATGAATAACACAGGCCAACAATTCTCAGAACCAGAGACCAGACCTACTATACCCGAAGGTTTTTGCTGCGCTGAATCCGAATCTGACCTCAGAAAAATTCCA
>NC_046664.1:65161379-65169050 GCF_010883055.1 Belonocnema kinseyi
CTCCGCCCTAACACTTCAAAATGGCGGATCCAAAATGGCAGCCATATTGAATTTTCAAAATCTGACTTCATATTCTTAATGAGTAACCTCAAAAACCTATATGTAGATTTTTTCGATCGAATACTTAACTTCAATCAATGATATATCGATGAAAAAAAAGCTATCTTGAATCTGAAAAATGGATTTCAGAGGGCAAGGGTGCTCCTTTGTGATGCTTTCGCCCGTTTTTGAAAAAAAAATTTATTCAAGATGCTATGTAACCTCAAATATAGCAAAAAACGGTGTTTTTTGCACTTTTAGGTTACAATATCTCGAAAACTGAGGGTGATGGAATTTTTCTGAGGTCAGATTCGGATTCAGCGCAGCAAAAACCTTCGGGTATACTAGGTCTGGTCTCTGGTTCCGGACCTTTGTCAAATTTTGTCGGCCTGTGTAATTCTTTTAAAATTTATTAATGATCTTGAGCTATTAAAACAATGAATTAATCAAATGAAACGATTATTCAAACAACCTATCTATTTAATAAAGAATCGAAAGCTGAAATGATGATTCTAAACTCTCAACACATTTCCAACGATTAAATTATATTTTTAAATAAATACATAGTGGCTGCTGGATCGGGAAACTGGAAAACCCGGAAAACTGAAAATTGACAATGCAATTTATTTTTTGATTTGAAATTTTACAAGTTTTTATTAAAAAATCTATTTAATCACTTCAAATATCGCGAATTACATATCACGTGATAGAATGCAATTTATTTAGTTTACAATGCTTAATTCTAAATTATTTTACTTAAAAAATTGTCCACAATAATTATTCATATTTAATCGTATATTTTCAATTTAAAGAATTTTAAATCGCAGTTTTAAAAACTCAAACAAGTCATAGTTAAAAATGTTTGAAGTTTCAGTATTCAAAAATTTTAAAAAAATTCATTTTACGATACGATTCTGAATCTTTTCAAAATAAACTTAGAATTGAAACCTTATAATCTATTTAAAATATTTAAATAACTTCAAATTAATTAAATCATAATTGAACGCTTTTATTATATTTCAAACCTTATTTAACTGTTTTTTTCAATCTAATATTCCCTTCTTAACCCATTCAATTTGAAAATTTGTTTAAAAAAAATAATCATTTTTTCAATGCTTAGCTATATGTGACGGCGCATTTAAAATCAGAAGGTATAAATTAAATATTCAAAACTATACAATTTGAAATTAAATTATTCGAAATAGCCTTGAATCTTTGTAATTTCAGAGTGCTAAATTAAAGCTTTGAACACTTTACAATTATTAATTCGAAATTACTTCAAATAAAACTTATTTAACTTCTAATACAAAAAGTGTTCAGTTTTAACAAATCTTAAATGGTTCAATTTTTTATTTTTTCAACTTAAAATTGCTTAAAATGATATAAATATGAACATTTTACGAATGTATTGATTTATCCTTTCATTTAGAGCATTGAAAATGATAATCTGGATTCGTATTTTTCAACCAGAAATCTATAAACTGTTTAATTTATAAAAAATCATAATTTCTATATTTCCATTATTTTGACATTTGAATTCAAAAGTGTTCAAAGCTTCCATTTCATATTTCTGGATTTGAGTCTTAAAAAAAAAGACTGAATCTAACATTGTTTAGATTTTAATTTAAAAAAAAAACTTCTATTCAAAAGAGAGATTATAACTGCCACAACAAAATCATGGAATGAAATTATATTGAAATTCAACAAATTTTTCTAAGAGTCAGTATTATACTTATTTAAAAAAATGTACATCCTTAAATGTAAATATTTTGTTAAATTTTGGCATGGAAGTTATAAGGGCATTTTAGGGAAGTCGGTCGGGCGCTCATTTGGAGAGGGTCCCGATTCCTGAAATGGCGTTGGCGGCGAAATATTTTCATAATATAGAGATAATTGACGTCTTTGAAATGAAATGGATGAAGAGCACTCTTTAAAAATGTTTTCAGGTTGACATCAACGACCTTCCTCCCTTATTCTGCAGACCCAGGCGGAGTCCGAAGTTAAATCCTGACTCTCGCCAACCTTCCTTACTCGGAGGATTAGGAGCTGGAAGCAGAAGGCAATCGAGCGTCCCGAGGCCGACGCCCGAAGACTCCTCATCGCAATGCGGAGGTTCAAGTCCCCTCCCTCGTCACCTCCTGGTCCGCAAACTCGACCGATCTCCTCTCTTCCTCATGGAGAGCTCTTCTAAAACTACCCTGGACAACCTGACAATCCAAGAGGAAGCCGAGAACCGAGCAGCCAATATCAAACTCGCCTTGGACGATCTTTTCCTCGACAGGCCGAGCATGAAGAAAAACAACCGAGTTCTCTCCACCATCGCATCCTCTTCTTCAACGAGCGACTATCCCTCACTCATCCGGGAATCTCGTTCTCTTGATCCCTTCCCCTCGGAACTCTACAACAAGCGGTTCGAGTCTTCACAACTTCCTTGGAAAGATACCAAGAAGAGTTTCAGGTCGATGGAGAATTGTGACAAGTGGACAAGGACACATTCAAAGACAAATCTTACAGACAAAGTGTTAAATAACAATTACCCCAACGGCAATGTGATAATAGTGCCTCGTGCTGAAAACTCGACCAACGAAGCCGAAATTCCACTTTTGGGCGATGACAACGGATGCATCGGAGAAGCTGTCCCAGTCAAACGATGGCGTTCTCTCGACCAAGTCGTCCCGACCCCGAGTGCCGAAAATGTGCCTGATAAAAAATCCTCCGCCAGGAATTCTATCAAAAGCTGGTTAGTCAATCTGTTTAATGGCAACGGATTGAGAAATAGTGATGCGTCACTTAGACGTGGTGTCATTGCCGGATACGACATCCAGTCTGAGAGAGAAAGCATTGTTTGACGCTGGTCCAGCCTATTTTTTACTTTTTCAAATCAAAAATGCAACTCCATCACCCACGGAAAAAAAGGTTTTCGAGTTTAGACAGTGTTCGGAAATTTTTAGTCTTAGAAGTAACCGTGTTGGAGGTATCGTTACTTTTGAATAGTTTTGTAACGTGTTACGGTTCCCTAGACTAGAGAAGGTAAAGCTTTACCTTGACGTTACTTCAGTTAAGTAAAAATTGAATTAGAGTTTCGTTTTCTGAGAAAGGAAAAACGGGAGCAATTGTAGAGTGATTTGTTTCAAAAATTTGAGGAGTTTTGACGATTTGAAGAATTAAACTTTAGGAAATATCAATTTATCGGAACATTTCAATAATCCGTTATTCGAAGTCAATTTAGTTCAACCGAATTTAATTGTCATTCAGTTGCCTTTAATTAAATTGAAATCAATTGTAATGAATTTAAAATTACGTGAATTGAGTTTAGTTCAATTGAAATCTAGTAAATGTAAGTCAGTCCAAATAAATTAAAATGAATTCTAGTAAATTTAAGTAAATGTAACGGATACGACAAACCTTCCACTAAATTTAAATCAACTTGAGTGAATTTAAATCAATTCTAGTCAAATCAATTGCAGTAATTTCTACAGAATAGCATTTACGTATATTGTCATAATTATATAACAATTTAAGCTAATTCAACTGTCACGTAATTACAATTAAATCAAAGAAATTCCACTAAATTCAAATTAATCCCGTACAATTCTCTTCAATCTAGCTGAATTTATTTATTTTTTCTGTGGAATTCTCTTGACTTGAGTTCAATTTAATTAAATTCAGTAGAATAATAAAATTGAATTCAGTCAAAATCGTTTGTTCTGACTTGAATATACTTGAATTGACTGGGATTCCCTTGATATGAATTTACTCAAACCCAGTGAAATTAGTTTGAAGTGACTTCGCTGTTTTATGATTCAGTGGTAATATCTCTCTTGCCTTTAGTTGAATTGCATTTAATTTCGTAATTCGTTTTAATTGATTAAAATGTAATAGAATTTAGTGGAATTGTTTTGATTTGAGTTGAATTGACTTAATTTAATGGATTTCAGTTCAATTAATCGTAGTTGAATTGAATTTAGTAAAATCGTTTCAACTGATCTGAATGCAGTTGAATTCATGTGACCTTAGACGTAGTAAAATTCAGTAAAACTCCCTTGCCTTAAATTGAATTGACTTAACTTTTAATTCAATTTAACTCGTTTTAATTTACTCAAATTTAGTAAAATTCACTTGAATTTATATAAATCCAATTAAATTGAATTTAATTTAGTGGAATTCACTCAAATGCCTTGAATCTTCTTGAATCAGTAGAGTGGAAATTAATTGATTATTGGACCTAAATTCTGTGAAGTTCAATTGATTTCACTTTAATTGACTTGAACTTATTTAATTGAATTTATTGGAACTTGAGTACATTTTATTTGGTGTAAAATGTAATTTTTTAATGTATTCTATTAAATTCAAGAGAATTGCAAGTGAGACGCAATTTAACTTAATTTAATTTAGTTATAGTGAATTCTCTAGAATGGAATAAAATCAAGTTCAAGTTAATATGCAAACAGCTGGATTGTTTCGCTGATATTTTGAAGCTTTCATTCAACTAATTTTTCTTTAGACAATATTATATTTTTTTCTTATAGTTTATGAATTATAAATTTGACAATTTCTTCTAATTCTTTCTTGAAGAAAATATCACTACGGGGTTTTCCACGAAGCATCACATTTACAATTTACTAGCATAATTTTTTCGTTTTTTTTTCAACATTCTTATATTGGGCTCAAAATCTACGTGAGTTAAAAGATTACTGAAAATTTAAATATTTTAGTATTATCGCATCTTATATTCTAATAAGCAAACTATTCACAAACTTTTTTTGTTTATGTAAACTAGAATTGAAAACAGAATATAACTAAAACGACCTCGTTACACGTTACTGTTATTTAAAAAACTATACTTTTCAAGTAACGCATTACTTCTGGACACTGAGTGTGAGAATTCAGTTATTATTTATAGGGATTTACAAATTTGTATGAATTTCGAAAATTTGTACAAATTTACAAATTTAGGTATTTACAATTTACAATTTACAAATTGAATGGACAAGATCGGTGTGGTCTGAAGACGGAAACATTTTTTTTATGATTTGTACAAGTGCTTACGTATTGTAAGAGCAGAACAATTAAATTATTAATTGAAAAACGACCTAAAATTAAGAAATTATGAATTTATCGATTCTGGGTCGATTTTCGAAATTGAGATGTATTTAAATCTTAATTGTTAGAAAAGAATTTTTTTTCGTTTGTGGAGGATTGCGTCACCGTTCCGAGTCACGAATCATGTTTGCCATTTTTAGAACCGTTTCTTTAAGCTTAGCTGCGTGCAATTTTTGTATATGAGAGTTACCGACAGTGTATATTTTTAAAGGATAGAATTATTTTATAATAAACTTGCGAGCATGCCTTGAATGCAAAGAGACATTTTTACACAATGCCCGACTGTCGCGACGTCTACTCAGATTTTTTTTTTATTAGCGCGCGACTTCTATTTTTTTTGCCTGTTTTCTTTTTTTACAACGAAAAATGAGAAAAATATTCTAACCAAAGTTGACGAAAGCGAAAAGAGAATCAGAGGATATCTTTGGTATCTTTGGACTCGTTGAAATGTAGGGAATGGTGCGAGATGTACGAGTGAGCTTGGCTCATTTTCAATTGTATAGTTTACGTATGTACATAATAGTGCACATGAAAATATATTCATCTATGCGCGTAATGCATTAGAGGCGCGAGAGCGCGCAGACCTGTACATCTATATATGTATTTATATTCGTTCACTGAAGGAAAGCAAAATATCTGTATGGCTGTGAAAAGTGAACTAGATGGTACCTAAGGTGCTTAGTAATATATCATGTTGTCAAATGTATATAACTGAATAATAATATATCGATGTAAAAATACTATGTAAATTAAAAATTATTACCTTCTATAATGGTTAATTAAAATATACCTTTTCAAATAAACCGCAGTTATTATTGTCGTCCTACCTTAAATATTTTCCGAATTTTAAACTAAAATCAGGGTGGTGGTTTCTCGTATTTTATAATTCGCGCGTTTTGTATTTTTGAAAGTTTCTAATTAGAAAGCATCATTATAATTTTCAAATTGCTGAGAATAAGTTAACTCTAATAGCTCACAATAATTCTCGCAATATTCACAATTCCGGAAACAGTGATTTTTTGTATAGAAATAATATTTCTTAGTAAAAAAAAAAACATATCCCGTCGTTTAGACTCTAAACGACTGGAAACTTTAGAGTGACACTTGATACTAAATGGTATGATATGGTAATAATAATATAAATGAATGAACTTCTTTAAAATGTCTATAATTTTAACTTAAAGTTATAGTTATGAATGCACAATTACAAAACGGTTTAATATTTGACGCCTTCAAGCAGTTTTCTTAAGGCGGTAGGATACCTTGCAGGCAACAAAAAATCGAATTTTTGTACGTTATATTTTCTAAAAGTATAACATTTCAAAAGTAATTCTTTTCACTCGATTCTAGTTTTAAAACTTTAAACGCGTTTTTCTCCAAACCACGTTTTTCAAACGGGGCCTGCGATTGATCAAAAACGGTTTATCCAATCATTACCAAATTTGAACCAGTTATTCTAGATATCATTACACGAGGATTGAACGATCGTTTTTAAAAAATTATTGCTTTTTCTTATTAGACGAAAAACGAGCGTTTTTTACCGGAAAAATCAAATTTTGACTTTCAAAGTACAACTGATTCTTAAAAAATGCCGTTCAACTTTTCGATTAGGATAATCCAATGCTGTGGCATTAGGGGCCCCGTTTTGCGCCTTTTTTTCTTGGACTCCCCGGAGAATGACTGTAATTCTATCAATTGTTTATACTTTAACATGAAAAAATTATTGAGAAAAGTTCAAATATGTGTACATCGAATGCCATAACATGCGTGCTCTTATAAATTAAAATTTTTTCAACAAAATTCACGAAAAATCGATTTTTTTAACGTTAAGCTACCCTACCCCCTTAAGTTAATTTTTAATTCATTTGTGGCATTTTCGGATTTTAAATTTCACAATATTGTAGTACAATAAGTATACAATAAATATTGTACAATAAGTCAGTTTTGAATTTAATAAATTTAGACGTAAATATAAAGCAATTTTGAATTGAAAAACTTAAAATTGTACAATTTAAAAAATTAGAATCATACTATAGCATCTTATAAGTATCCACGTTTTAGTTGGATATTTAAGCAAATATTAATTCCAAATTTTTTAATATTTTATTGGAAATTTTCAAGAATAAATAATAATTCTAGAGGAAGATTATAAATTTTAAAATTGAGTTAAAAATAAAAAAAGATCACAATTGAACTATCTAAAATTTATTTATCAGTAAATGAATAATTTCTGTAATTTTAAATGGTAACGATTTTAGAGCTCTGAATTTACATATTGAACGTAATTTTTTAAATTTTTTCCTTATATGTTTTAACTTTGCAATTAAAATTAAATTGGTTGAATTTTGTGAAGTATGATTAGTAATTACAAAATTATTAACTTTTAAGCGATTCAATTTTATTTCAAATAATTTAAATTTATTGGGTTCGAGTATAAAAGTTTTATTATCACAATTTTCGGCGATTACATTTTTTAAAGTTTTAAATGAAGTTCGCATTCGTTTAATTTTCAGCTTTACAGAGTGCAAA
>NC_046664.1:65169150-65177950 GCF_010883055.1 Belonocnema kinseyi
CAAAAATAATATTCAAACAATGGATTAATCATGGATTTTTAAAATTGCATATTTTTCATGTTAGAAAATAAAAATCCAGGGACGTGAACGCGTGATCGTTTCGCAAAGAGAGTTAATTTTTTCTAAGCCGGGAGAAATCACGAATATTACGCAATAAACAAAATATTACAAATGTTTTGATATTGTATTACTCTCAGTTCGTCCCATCACGAAACGAAGAATGAATAAAACTTAATTGCCAATCAAATAGAAAAAATTAATAAATCGAAGAGAGAAAGATATAGTTTTAAAATGAAAAAATAAAAACTGTCAACTTTGAACAGGCCATTTTTGTAAAGAATGATACTTTTGAGTTGGTGCAGGGAATTTTCCAAGTAAACTATAATTCAGAGTTATACATGGATATAAAAAAGACATATAACTAGACAATATAGTATATAATAAAAAAAAAAGAAATATAGTTCTGAATTGGAACAGAGAATTTATGAAAATAATAACAAAATGTTTCCAAAGGACTTACATGTCATTCTAAATTTGATCAGAGAATTTTCGAAAAAACAAATTATAATTCAAGTCTAGAATACATAATTTTCCAAACGAATTATAATTCTGATTTGGAAGACTAAATTTTCGAGAAGAATTCTAATTCTGACTTCGAACAGTGAATTTTCTAAAAGAATTATAATTCTGACTTGGATTAGAGAATTTTCAAAGAAAACTTATAATTTAGAGCGGAAGCAAATTATTTTCCAACAAAATTTTAATTCTGATTTGGAACGGTGAATTTTCAGATTTATTATTCTGAATTAAAACAAGAATTTTCCAAAATACTTAGAATTTTTACTTGAAAGAGAGAATTTCCAAAAAGAATTATGATTCTGATTTATAAGATTAAATTTGTCAAAATAATGACCATTTTTAGTTGGTTCAGGAATTTATCGAACAGAATAATAATTCTGAGTTTTACCTGGATATAAAAAACGAAGTATGGTGAATTATAATTCTGACTTGGAACAGAGACTTGTCGAAAAAAAAAATAATGTTGCGAAGCAATTACATGTTTCTCTGCATTGGATCGGAAAGTTTTCGGGGAAAAAATCATAATTCAGACATGGAATATATGGAATTTTCCAAACGAATTATAATTATAACTTATAAAAATAAATTCTCGAGAAAAATTAGAACTAGAACATTGAATTTTCCAAAAGAATAATTCTGAGTTATATCTGGATTTAAAGACGTAGTATAATGAAGAATAGTTCTGACTTGGAGTAGTACATTTTCGAGAAAAATAATAATTTTACGAAGCAATTATATGAATTGGATCGGAGAATTTTCGAAAAAAAAATTTTTTAGGTGTGGAACCAAGAATTTCTCAAAGGAGATTTATAATTCTAACGTAAAAGAAAACATTTTAAAGAAGAATGATAATTCTGACTTGTAACGGGAAACTGAAGCAGTATAATGAAAACATATTCTGACTCGGAGCCGAAAATTTTCGAGAAAAATATTTTCATCTTAAATACTTCGAACTTTAGAGATATGAATGTTAAATTCCCCAAATGGTCAAAAATAATTATAACTTTCACTTGGATTCACATCGGAAACAAGGAATTTTTCAGAAGAAATATAATTCTGATTTGGAAGAGTACGTTTTCGAGAAGAATTTAAATTCTGATTTGGAACAGTGCATTTTCCAAAAGAATTGCAACTTTGACTTGGAACGAGGAATTTTTAAAAGAATTATGATTCTGTTGTGGAACAAGGAATTATCCAATAGAATGATCATTTCAAGTTACACCTGAATATAAAAAGAAGTATAAGTTCTGTTTTTTTTTTTCTGATTTTTCCGGAGAAATTATATTTAATTCTGAATTGGATCACAGAATATTCGAAAAATTATAACTCTTGTCAAAGACAAGGAATTTTCTAAAAGAATTATACTTCTGATTTGGAAAGAGAAAATTTTTAGATGAATTATAATTCTGAATAGGAATCTTGGATTTTTTTTAAGAATTACATTTTTCACTTGGATCGGGGAATTTTCGAAAAGAAATTAATATAACTTTGACACGGAACGGGGAATTTTCCAAAAAATTGTAATCTTCTAATAATTAATTGCAGAGTTAAAAAGGTCCAAATGTACTATCTCAATTTTTTCAGCACAAAGCATATTCTTTTATCTTTCTAATTTCACTCTAATTGTAAATCACATGAGAATTTTCTAAATTTCAAACAAGCTATTTTTCGAGTATGTGTTTATTTTTAAAATTAAAATAATAATATAATCATTTCTAAACAGATATTAAGATTTTAATTAAAAATATTGTTGTTAAAATAATTCAAGGCCATCATAAATTGTTCTGCAGGGACTGCCAGGGGTTTGTGTCCGAAACCGAAATGATGAAACAAACGGTTTATTAATACGAATTACAAATAATTTTGAATGGCCACATCGATTGGATGTGTTCAAACATAATTTACTTAGTTAGTGTACATATCTATAAAATATACAAGTTTTTGCTAGGCTTGGACTAGTCTTACTGGCAATGTAAATTAATCCTGACTTGATGCTAAGAATTTCGAAAGAAAATCTGTTGGCTTAGGCTCCACTGTGTCTTTAAAGTAAAACATTAAAGCGGGGGTATTCTTCCACTTATTGACGGTTTCTTTCAACTCCATTTGTCCCTGAAAATCAAATTTTGTATCAAATAGTACATATTTATAGAAAATTTTTACTTCGGTGCATGCAATATTTTAATTTCATTAGTATTTTACTAATACTGCAAGACTGGAAAACTTGAATCTTTTAATTTACCTTAATAACAAGCATATCAATAATTCTGACATCCTTTACATGCGCATGTTTCATGAATTCTTCTCGAATTTTTTCTCTACATTGCTTCTCATTCTTGGGAATGTCGAAATCTGCCACTACAAAATCAAAAATGAACAAATCGATTATTTAAATCAAAAGGTGACATTTTTAAACAATAAATTGTTTTAAAAAACAATAAATTTTAAACAATAAATTAAAAATTGAGATCTTTTATTACATTTAAAATGTATTTTAGAACAATATTGTAGCTTGTGGTTTCGAACAATTTAACTCGTTCAAGTCGAAAACATTTCAAGTGTTGAATATTATAATACATTACATTTAAAATGTTGTTCTTGTATCAGTGTTTTGTCAATCCAAAATTTGGGACGACTAGTCAAGTATTTTTTAAAAGATCAACTATAAACTTTATCAATTTTTCTTAAAATCTACTACATTTCTAACTTTGACAATTCTTCGAAAACACTCGAGTTTTTATCATATCTAGAACGTATAGCATCCAAAAAACCCCAATTTTATCAGGGTGAAAATTAACAAAATAAGATGATATAAATCAAAAACATATTGTGTCCTAAAATTGTACAAGATATGCATACTAGGGATTTGAAAAAAATATATTGGTTAAGTCATAAAATTGTCTTACAATCATTGGTTTACGTCGTTTACATAACGTACTAAAAATAATTTCAGTAACCCGTCAACAAGGAAGTGTCAATTAATCTATTATATATTGAAATCTATAAATAAGCCGCAAAGAAACGCAATCTTCACTTTATTTTCTGAACATCGCTAAAAATGCAAAATATACACACTATTTTGAGGTTAGGAATTCTGAGGTCTCTTCTAAAAGTTATAAAAAAGGCTGACAGTGAAAAATTTGATAACTTACGAATATAGGGCACTTGACGGTACCAAGATTTGTATAATTGGAACACTCTTCTTCGAGCTTCAGACTCATTAATTGATAAAATCGGCCTTACTTGACGAACAGCAGGGCGAAGCGCGGAAGCCATTTTGAAACCCACTATTTACGAAAATCATCGCCAATCATAAAAAAATTATCTTGTAATAAAAATATTACAAATGGCATAATTAATTGCAGACGGAACACTAATGTTTCGCAACTAGGACTTTAAAATAATAAAATCATTGTATAATTTGGAATTTCTTCAATTATGTGCGAGAAGAATTAATTAAAATAAAGACATCTTGTCTGTTTAGTTGGCGAACCTGATATGTGACTGTAGCGACATCTGTCACGATGTACTATCTAGGCATGCGCCCTTCGGGACAAATTTCTTTCGTCCGCTCGACTTGTAAAAATGGCTCCGGTAAGGATTATATCTGTTTTAAAGTGTTTTATTTTATGTGTTAATTGTCTTATATCAAAAAAATGGTTCGATACGCGTTAACTTCAATATGTATTTTACGCGTTTTTCAAAAGTAAATGTGTGATTTCAAAAAGATGGTTAAATTTAAAACGGATTATGTGACACTGTGCGTGACTGACGATGCCCCTTTTTTTTACATGTGACATTTAAATCTTCAAAATCACGAGCAAATTTGGCTGAAAATGGAATAGCAAAGAAAATATTACAAAAATATTTATTCTATTATGCTAATTCAAGTTATTATAGTTTTTTGATTATTAGAAGTGGAAGTTGTCATTCTAACCTCACTTTTACAAAGTTTTTCTGTCACAAATTCGTTATTAAATGAATTATAAATTCGATTTAGTGCAGTGGTGTTTAGATAAAACTAGTTTTTGATTAGCTATTCATCTTTTTCAGACCAAGGCCGTTAAACCTAAAGCCCCTGTGGGCAAAAAGCAACATCTTCGTGGTAAGAGCCAGAAGAAAAAGGTTTCTTTGAAGTTCTCGATTGACTGCACACATCCAGTGGAAGACAACATTATGGATGTTGCTAGTTTTGTAAGTTTATCATTTTTTATTCAATATCAAGTTTAGTGTATGACTTTTTCCGGTTTTAAATATTCGAGTGTTCTTCCACTATTTTCTTTTAATTCAAAAACTGATCTTATTGATAAGAATATAGATTTTTTAATTTAATGAATTGTGCTTTGAATTATTAAAAATTCATAAATTGAAGATTGACTTTAGATAACAAATTATATATTGCTAGGTGAAACTCATAATCGCTCTGTTCATTTTGAAATTACATTCAGTGTCAAAAATATGGTTGAAAATAACCGTGTAAAGTTATAATGTTACACGCAGTAAGATTATACTGATAAACAGTTTTATTTAAAATTAGTTAAATTTGATTACTCTTAGTCTAAGTAAAAATATTTTTAAAATTCATACTCAACAATGGGCTCAAATATTTGAGAAAATTTGCTTCCTGTTTTGTACGTTTATTGACCACTAAATTGTTTCCTTGTCATTCAAAATAAATTTGATTTCCTTCTTTATTTATATATTTACATCAAATCCACTTTAGATTTTTGTATTTAAACGGATGTCTGCTGTCTACTCATCTAGAATAATCTGGAAATTTTGGTGTTCTTTGAGCGCGTGCTTAAATTTTGATATAAAATTAAAAAACAATTTATAACGAAGTATTTTGTTGAAAATTTGACTTTTTTGGTTGAATTCAATTGTTTTTTATTAAAAAGTTTTTTAAATAACTATATGCTTGAAAATTTGTGTTTTTTCGTAGAAAATTAATCTTCCGGGTTCAAAATTCATCTTTTTGGTTGAGAGTTCAACTATTTTCGTAGAAAAATCATCTTTTTTGTTTTAAAATACAAATATTGTTTTGTTGAAAATTCGTGTCTTGATTAAATTGAAGAATGAGCTATTGTTAAAAATGCACGTTTTTTTTTATTGAAGCTACATAATTGATCTCTTTGGTTGATATTTTTAACAAATCCAGTTGAATATTCTATCATTTTAGTTGAAAATTCGTCTCTTTTGAAAATAAATTTGTGTTAACTTAACATTTCACTATTCTACTTTTGGATGAAAATTAGTATTTTTTAGTTGCAAATTTGATAGAAAATTAATCCAGTTAAAGGTTCATCATATTAGTTAAAATTACACTACTTTCTTTTTAAATTCAACTATATTATTAAAAATTAAATCCTATTTTTGATGAAAATCTTTTAATTAAAAATCTCACCATTCCATTTTTGGTAGAAAAATTATCTTTTTTAATTGGAAATTCAAGTATTTGCTTTCAAATTCATTGGCTGTTGAAAATACAATAATTTTACTTGAAATGGTTGGAATTTAAAGCGATTTCAATTGAATTTAATGTAGTATTCACGTAGATTTTATTTTTTTCAAATATATATTTTCCTGTTTTCGTAAACAAAATCTCATTATGTCTAGTGTTTTTACTTACCTGGAAAATATCTCTCATTTCAAAAAAGTAAAAGGTGAAATATCCACTATATATTAAATCTAAGAATACAAAATAAAAATTTATTTGAATTATTATTCGAATTC
This sequence comes from Belonocnema kinseyi, assembly GCF_010883055.1. Classification (NCBI taxonomy): domain Eukaryota; kingdom Metazoa; phylum Arthropoda; class Insecta; order Hymenoptera; family Cynipidae; genus Belonocnema; species Belonocnema kinseyi. The sequence goes on from NC_046664.1 coordinate 65,175,460, forward strand.
ATAAACTTCAGGAACAAATTCAATATTTTTACACGAGTTCTAACAAAAAATTCATAATAAGCTCAGAAGATTGTTTTTAAAATTTCTAAATACTTGAAAGGCAGTAGACACCAGGTTAAACTTTCGTCAAATTTTTGTTAATAAAACTTCAATTTCTTTGTTTTAGGAAAAGTACCTTCAAGAACGAATCAAGGTAAACGGCAAAACCGGTAACTTTGGAAACAATGTCACTTTGGAAAGGAACAAGATGAAGTTGTCGGTCAACAGTGACGTCGAGTTTTCTAAACGGTGGGTAGCGTTCTATTTTATGCGATAAAAGCTGCTTAAAGATTTATATCTGACAGAGTCGAGTTGAATTTAATATAAAATCGATTTTCAAATATTTTTAGAAGTTAATTTTCTATTTTGCAAAAGTAGCTAAGCAAAGAAGTTTTTATAGATTGAATTATAGAGGGCGATATTTGCACTAATTTTGTGGAATTGTTTTATAGGTACCTCAAGTATTTGACGAAAAAATACTTGAAGAAAAACAAACTTCGTGACTGGCTCCGAGTAGTTTCCAAAGACAAAGAGACTTACGAACTCAGGTACTTCCAGATTAACAGCCAGGAAGATGAAGATGACGACGATGCAGAGTAAATATAACAAATGTAAACTTATGATTCTCAATAAAGTTACATTTTTGTTTATTTGGCGTTTGAAATAATTAATAATCCTTAGGCTGCTTCATTCGTTAAAGTCACTGCCTGCTCAACTGGCCCAACTGTAAGGGAATTTTGATTTACCTGAAAAAAACCTGAATGTCGGAATTTTTTGGGATTTATTTTGTTGAAAATCAGTTTTTTTTTTTAAATTAAATGATTTAACTGCATAATGGTCAATTACTACGTTTCTAGTTGAAAATTGATGTAATTGGTTGAAAATTCGTTCTTTTTGCTTGAAAGTGAAAGAATTTGGTGTTTTTCTCTCCCCTGTAAAAGGGAGAGCATTGCAGTAGATCATGTGGTCTATACATCTAAGCCAGGGCTCGCCACTTCAAGCAGGTGTTGGCTGCCACCAATTTTTTCTGTCATTTTTTTCTTCGTTTTCCAGGAATCGAGCGAAGGGTTACGGTCACGGTAAATTACGTCTCGTTGTCATTCACGCCGGGGGGTCTGAACCTTTTTACTCGAATTTTGAATACATTTAATTTCAATTTTATTTTTAATTGAGAAAGTGAATCAAATTTACCTGCAAATTGAAGCTGTCATAAAAGTTTTAAAAAGGAGGAAAATTTTTGAATGAAAATTCATTTTAAAAAAAGAGAGAAACGATTGTCGCCAAAACCTTTTTCTTCGTTCTTATCGTTCTCCTTTATCTTGTACAAACTTTAAGTAAAGATTAGAAAATAATTTACATAAGTTGCTGGAAAGATTTTGTGTTGGTTTTATTAGAAATTTTCAATACTTGTGAATGAAGAGCGGATTGAAGCTACTGTGACGTTAGTTCAACTGTTTAATAGAAGCTTTCAAACTTCAAAGCTTTCATACAAAAGTGTTTAAATATAGGCGATTTAAGAGTTTAAACAATTCCATCAGAGAGGCTATTTGTATCAGTGAAATTTCACTCACAATCTGTGAAATTTCACTGATTCATATTTAGAGAGTAGACCATTGAGTGATAGTTCTATTCAAATTTATGAATTCTTAATTTTTTTAACTCTCCATTAAAAATTCTTAAATTTTGATGATTTAATATCAAATTTTCTTCTTTTTAGAACAGTTAGAATTAAAAACTTGACTTTTGATTTCCGAAACCATCAAAAGTCAACAATTTTAATTTATGAATCTTCAAATTTTAACAGATTTCATTTGTACTTTTTCAAAATTTAAATTGTCAGTCTTTTAAATTAAATGGTTTTTTTATTTTGAGAATTTAAAATTACAAATTAGGAAAGTTTTTTGTTTTACAATTCAAAATTCTATAATTTTCACAATTTTTATTTGAAATTTCTTAAGTTTGGAATTCTCAGAATTGATATCTTTGACTCATTTTTAAAATCATTAAAATATAAGGATTTGAGTTTAAATATCTTCAAGATCAAGTAGTTGTCGATTGTAACTCTTGCACACTACGTATCGTTCAATTGTCATTATTTTAAAATTGAAGAGTTCTTGGTTTTGATAATCTGCAATAAAAAATTCTTTAATTTAAGTTACCTACTTTCAAAATTTCTTCTCTTTGGAAGTTTTGAAATTGAAAATTGCAATTAATACCACTAAAAACATTCTGTTATCTGTGTTTAAATGTTCATTTCTGTCTTTATTTCTAGTTCTTGCTTGCATAAAATCTTATATTAAAATGAAAGATGCAAGTTACAGAAAGTCAATTGAAATTGAATTTAAATTATAATTTAATTAAAGAGGAGGTAGATATTTTAATATTCATTCAAATGTATGATTAGTTATTATATTTGATAGAACTTTTAATTGAAACATTCATTTCATTTTGA